>NC_081406.1:149975590-150275590 GCF_030272615.1 Cryptomeria japonica | reverse complement strand
AATTTGTTCTTGGAAAATGGTTGATGAGTCGTTCATTCTAATTTCGTGTATCTTAAGTTTTTAAATGGTATATTGTTTGACGATTTTTTTGAGTTTGTTTACTTTCAAACTTGTTCTTGAGAAAGGGTGAGGAGTTCCTCATTCTAATTACATGTATATTAAGTTTTTAATTGGTATATTGTTTAAAGATTGTTTTGGTTTTTTTTTCAACTTTCTAACTTGCTCTTAGGAAGGGGACGAGGAGCCGCTCATTCTAATTTCATGTATCTTAGGTTTTTAAATGGTATATTGTTTGAAGATTTTTTTTTGGTTTTTTTTTTTAATACCACTGAAGAACTTAAAGCTATTGGTTCAACATCTGAGTAGTAATCACAAATGTAGGAGGATGCATTATGTCTACAAAAGTCAAAAAGCGACCACTTAGAAGTGACCATCCAATATCCACATATAGGCAACTTAGTAACCTTGCGCATTCACCCCCCCTCTCTTTACACACACATGTCTTCCCTAAATCAATCATCACTAATTTATTAAAATCAATTTTAATCCTTGAACATTAAGGATGCCATGTTTTCCTATTCCAAATGTCCTCATAAAAAAACGTTGGTACTAACTGCACTCCTCATAAAACCCAATTTATTTTCATTGAGGTCCACACAAGGGATTATTTCTGACACTTTTATTACCACATTCATCATTCATTTTTGTATCATTCTTGGCCACCTTCAGTCTCCATCATGCAACATGCCTACAAGATAGTTTCCATGGATGTTTCAAGTAATGTCAAGCTATCTTTTCTCCTTTCAGTTTGCAAATAATGATACTCTTGATGTAGTGCCTCTCTTAGACTTGCATTTTGACTTACACATTGATAGACTTATTTAGACATATGGTTGATGCTTAGATGGTTATTTATGACTTTATTGCCATCTTAGATGGTATTGATGATGCTAGTTACTCGATGTGGACTTATGTCATTTTATATGACTTATCATGTTTGGAGATTTATATGATTTATGATGCTATGAAGGTACTAACCCTATATCATGATCATGATTTTATGCGATGTTTTTGATGTTATATTGTGTGACTGTCTTCGTGAGTAGAGACAATGTCATATCGCTCATAGCGAGCATGATATGCCATCGCGATTCTCTATCACATGTCTGATGATTATGATGCATTTGTATCATACATATGTTGTATTGTGTTTTAGTGGTGGATGTAGGATTGCAGGTACTAGACATTGACTCCACCTGGTCTCACGGGTCTGAGCGTGTCTTATCCCAATGGTAAGTTGTCGGAGATGGCATGTATTTCCCTCTCATACTTTAGGCTTAAGTTGATACCCGTGGCAATTAGTGTTTTGGATCGAGTCATTGTGGTATGTTGTTCAACCTTATGTCGGGTTGCCTTGTGAATTTGCGATTATTTATTAATTAATAATTAATCAGTTTATATAGTTTATTTAGTATTAAATTAAATTAATGGATGACATTAATATTTGATATTAATGTGTGAATTATTATTATTAGAAATTTATTATTTATTGATGTTTATTTCATGAATTTGTATTTACTTGATGATTTTATATTATTATTATTTTATAGTCTAACGTTTAATTGAATATTTATTATATGAGCTTTTAATTTATTGGATTATTATTTATTTATTTATTAATTTTTGGCGGAGTATTTATGCCTATCTGTACAATTATTATTTATTATTCGTATAATTACAGGTTGAAGCATTTATGCTTGTCCGTACAATTTCTTATTTATCATCCATTTTTCTTATTTGTTTATTGTTTATTTATTTATTGTTGGGTTATTTATTGTTTATCTAATTATTTATTGTTTTGATTATTTATTTATTTGCCTTGTTGTTTTATTTGTTATTATTTATATACCTATCCCTTATTATTATTGGCCCTCTTGGGAGTTGTGATTGTGAGGATATTATTATTTAATTGTTTGTTTATTTATTTAGATTATTGGTTTATATTTAATTGGAACATTTATTTATAATGCTTTTGTTTTATTTTATTGGGCTCTAGTTTATTATTATATTATTATTACATTCTCTTGTTACTAATTGAGTAATTAAATTTTATGTTTATACCTACCCTATTATTTTATTGGTTAAGATTTGAGGGTAAGTAAATAATATTATTTTATATTCTTACCTCGATTTTGGAAGGGGGGTTGGTATAGAATATATTTTATTGGAATATTTTGATTGGCAGATATTCTTTTGTAGTTTTGAATGAGATCTTATTTATTGGCTTGGTGAGCATTTTTGTGGTGTGCTTCTGGATATCTTTCAGCGACTTTTAGATTTTTGAATTGCTTGGAGTGAGAATTGCTTGATTGGATTGGATTTTCGAAAGCTTGTTGGTTTGGATTTTTGCTCTTCTACGATTGCATTACCATCACTCTACTTCCAGGTTGGAGATCTTTTTCCATTCTTGCATTTTGATTTTTGAAAAGAGCTATTTTCTTCGTGACTGCTAAAAGATTGTTTGGGGAAAATAAGGATTTGATTTCAATTATTTATTGTGTCTATTGAAGGGAAAATTTCAATGGGAATGCTTTAAGTTGTAATTTGTGATTTTAAACTTGGGTTTGGTTGGAAATGGTGTTTGGAGATGCAGTTTTCTGGTTTTATTATCCTCGTGATTATTCTATGCTATGGCATTTGTGTTGTGGTGGTTGTATTGCTCTTGTAAACCCTATTTCAGGGTCTCTTACAGTTTGGAGATCCTTTGTTATGACCTGCACTTGTATGGATGTCACTGCAGAGCATTTTTGTGCAGATGATTGTCAGTTGTGATCAATGCCTTGGTTCTATGACCTCTTTAGGCTTGTGTAACCCTATTTTTCAATTGTGGGGGTCTCTTGTGTGTTCTGGGTTGATTTAAGTCTATGCTTATGCCTCTGCCTGAATCTAGGCATAGTTGATTGTTTCATATTTTTTCGTTTTCCTGAAAGTTGCAACTCAGTAAAAAAGCACTAGAATAGGCTACAAAAATGCTAATTTGGGAGTCAATAGCACTAAAGTAGTAACAAAAGTGCTAAAACAATATCATCACGTTTTTGGTTAGGCTTTTGACTTTCCTATTGACTTTTATTGATGGTTTTTGACTCCAAAGGCTATGTGCTATAATTTTTGGTGATTTTAGGCATTGTGCTATTTTTTTTTTATGCATGTGAATCCATTTTGGCTTCGGCAATTGGTTTTGCACTTGTCTGTTGAGGTATTGTTATGTTGCTCCATCAAGTTGATTGTATCCTTGCCATTGAGAAGGTTTATGTGTAGCTCCAACGAGATGATATGTTGTGCCTCGTTGTGGAGGAGTATTCTATGTTGTTGGATTCATGTATTGCCCTTGATTATATGTATTTGACATTCTTGAGGCTCTCTTAATTGTTGCATCATGACATTATGAGCTTATGACTTGATTACTTGATGTTTAGCCTTTGTGGAATGATGATGGTTATCTTTTGTGCTGTCAGATTTATGATCCTTATTTTATGTTGAAATTCATGTTGTTATTATGATGTATCTTGTTATGTTTTACCCTATGGTTTTATCCATGGTTGGGGGAGTGGGCTCTTGCATGTGTTAGACCTAGGTTATGATCACTAGATCTCTAGGAAGGGAGTCAAGACCTATGGAACCACATGAAGAGTTTATGGTTTAATTTGCAAGTAATAACATTAATAATAATTGATTAGTGGGTTGGGTATTTAGGAATTAACCTAATCAAGATAAAGAATATGATGTTGTATGCCCCAATTGGCCGGACCCAGGGAGGTGGTTTTGTGATCCTAGATTGGGAAGACCATTGGAGCGGTATACCCAATCTCCCTTGAGTGACTCCAAGGTGGAGACAGATGCCACATGAGGTTAGAATGTCATGAAACTCTACCCCACATGTGTTCATTATCCATATGCATTGATTTTTTTTTGGTGCCTTTGGAGGTTATTTGCTTGATTTAGCCATGTGATGTATTTTGATGTTATATTTCCTATGTTGAAGTCTTGTGGTGTCATGTTGTATCCTATGGTTGTTAGGTGTCAGTTTAGGTCTTGAGTGTGAGTTGGAACCTTTTTCATCTCCTAGCACAGGGGGTGGCTCCTATTTGGCTCCACATGGTCGGGTGGTTTGATGCCTTCTACCATTGAGATATTCTTCCTTGGATGTTAGCGTGTATGGACATGGATTTATATTATCTCATCACGTGAATGAATCTTGGAACATATTCTAAGTAACTTGAATTGATATCATGCGAAATGAAGGATGAAATTATAGAGAAGATTATGTATTATGTATATTGAGAACATGTATAATAGGACTTGTAGTAGATTGAATTTAGAATGAGATGTATTGAGTGAGATGGTTGTAATATGATATTCTATTGTATATGTTATTTTGATTAGAGAGGAACAAAATGAATGCGAGATATAAATGCAATGTCTTGTGTACATCTTGTGGATAGTAGCGAATATGTTTGTATTTGTGTGTGCCTTGATTGGAAAGATGTTAATCTTCAATGTTAGTTATCTCGAGATATGGAAAATAAATGTGTAATTATAGATTGTATGGATTCTATGACTCTTCAATATGTGGAAGCTCTATTGAGTTGAATTCTATGTATTAGTGACAATGCTGTTTGCGATGACTTGTAAATGTGGAATAAGAATGTATACTTACATAACTTGTATGATTATGAAATAGGATGGGATGTAGCAAAAGAGACTATGTGTTGTTCCATGGGCTCTTGTATATTTGGGCTTTATGTTATAGGACCATGTTCTTGTAATAATATGATATATTCATATATGGATTGTGTTGTAGAAATGCTCATTATGTTAGGAATGAGATCTTATGATGGATTAGGGGATTGAAATAGTAGATTGTGTTTATTCTTGTAGGTAACATATGACTCTTGCATTTATTAAGTGGCACAAAATATTATTTGGAAATAGATAAGTGCTTGCCATTATAATCTTGCATATGAATATGAAAAGTAATCTTGATGAGTTGCATAAAGGTTGTGGTTAAGGAAATAATCTAGTTCCATATGTAGGAGAAGGTTAAATGCACTTAGATTAATGAAGTGTTGAGTGATTGATGAGTAAAGAATGGTTATTAGAAGTATTTGATTTGGTAGTTTATAAAGAAATCTAAAAGGGAAAGTTATGTGATTAAATTATATCTAAGTGTTAATGATTCGTTATAATTGCATGGGAAGTAAATGAATTGTTGGATAATAGAATATGATGTTCTAAGATGGATATATGATGTGTTAGGATTTTGTCAAATAGTGATGTTGAGATACCCTAGGAAATGGATTTGCATTGCATGAGTTTATATAGAAATTTTGTTAATAATTGAGTGATCATTCCATTTCCGTAATATGGTTTCATGATTATGTTCATGTTGATTCATGTAATCATGTATACAGTTAACGATGCATTGATGATTAATGGTTGTAATGTTGCCTTCTAGATGTAAGCATCAGCATTGTAATAAAGATCAACTTACAGAAAAATAAAATTATCTCCTTTTGTTAGTAGATTTTGGTTTATTTCTCTAGGGTATTTTGGTGGGGATTACACCCGACTTGTTTGGGTCCTCCATTTTTTCACTTTTCCATTGTTTGACTTCCATCATTTATTTGAGTGAATATTTTTGCTCCAACAATGGTATCTTTCTCCTACCATTATTTTCACTTCTATTTTGACTCACCTTCGTCCAATATGGTTTTATATATATAGATTCAACAATTTTGATCCCCTCTATACCCACATTGGGGTTTTTATTTTACAATGTAAATTTAGAAATTATCCATACCCAAGTTGATATTTTCCTTATACACTATAAATTCAAAAATCATCTAAGGTTTCATTCTCATTAGTGCATTGCTCTTTCTAGCGCAATATAATAATTAGAGCATGCATAATCTCATACCCTCATTATTTATAGTTTACTTCGAAAAACCTCCCGTAGACGTATAAAAATGACCATATTCCTAAATGAATATTTAATGTTCATTTTATTCTCATTCCTCTATTTTAGTTGAATCTAATTTAATTAAATCACCCGCATTCTTCTATTTAATTAAATAAATTATTCAATTTATTTATTTAAATTCACTTAAGTCCTTTATGACATTTAATTGAATAAATCATTTTACTTAATTAAATCCCTTCTCTCTACTTTTTAATTAAATTTACATTTAATTAAATAGTTTACCCCAATTAAATAAATCTAATTTATTTAATTTCCCAACTTGCAACCAAATTAAAATAAATTAATTTTATTTTAATTAAATTCTATTTTCCCCACCCACTTGCATTTCCCTACATCTCCCACTTGCCTCTCTAAACCCCCTTCTAGATTCTTCTAATCACTTCTAAATTAGCCTAAACCCATCCATTATCCCTTTTCCCTAAATTTGAGGAGGTCACTTCTCAAATTTGGAGTAAAGTCTTCAAAAGGCATTAAAGCCTTTATGCCTTCAACAAGCTAACTTGTTGAATACCCCCAAATTTGGAAGGAATCTTACAAATTTGTCCCCAAAGTCTTCAAACCATTAAAGGTTAACTAACCCTTAGTGGCATGGTTAGAGACTTTTTGCCTAACTTAACCCTCATCTAACCCAAGGGTCTCATCAAGCAGTCATTGCTTTGACCATGGTTATCCCTTTAACCTTTGCACAACAGTTTACCCCTTGGGTAAAAGCTTTATCCATTGGATAACCCTAACCTAATCTTAACCCTTACCTTCTAAGGTACCCATGAGGTCTTCTCAAGCATTTAATGCTTCTTACCTCTCCTCTCAAGCAGCCTTATGTTGACAATTGTCAGCATTTCATTGGTGGAAATTGTAAACATGGATTGATAACTTTCAATCCTAACCCTTGATTAACTCCTTCAATCCTGACCTTCCATTGCCCTATTTTTACTATAAATAGAGCTCTCATTCCTCCATTTCAAAAGATCATCCAAGATTTTAGTATCTCATTTATGCTCAATTTTATCAATACATCTAGCCTCCCTTTATAATAGGAATTAATCTAATAAGCATTTTAGAGTATTTTTGTTATCATTAGCTTAAATCATTAACTAGTATATCATGTTAGGATAGTATTGCTACTAACCTTGTCATCTTATAATCTAGTTTAACTCATTTATAGAATCATGCATAAATAGGATGCATTTCATGTTAAAATCATTCTAAAGCATCTCTCGTTCTTGCATTCGTCATCCCTAAGTCACTTTGCTCAATGATCTGAGAGCAAAGGCATTGACTTGAGAGACCTTGTGAGATAGAGAACCATGAAACCTACCTTGGGAAGTTGAGTCATTCCTCATGACTCCATAACTTGCACCAAGAAGTCCTGTGGGTGTGTGGACAAGTCCCTTTGAACAACATTTTCACATTTTAAGTTTCATCGACCCACTTTTCTTGCACACATTTCTGGCACCCACCATGGGGATCAACCCCATTAATCAAATCAGTTTTTAAATTTAATCACTTTTGCAGGTACGTGGGAAACAATAATCGGCGCATGGGGAATATCCCTTAATGCACCTGGTTAACATTCCAGCGCATCTGACTCACTGTTTGGTGCGTGTGACTCATTTCCTAGCACGTTCAGAACATCACTTAGTGCATAGACTTTTTAACATTTTTCCTGTAGGTCTCAGTGCGGGAACTTAACAGAGCGGTGCATTCGGAAAACATTTTAGCGCATCGAGTCTGTTCGATAGCACATCCTGGTTATCCTATAGCACATACAGTCTTTTCTGTAGTGCATCACATACATAATGCAAAAAATTAATTTGTAACTGAGATTAAATCTAGACTTGTAGAAGTCCACAAAAGCCAAGGTTTTTCTAACTGTTTTGATTGGAATTTTGCAGGATTTTTTGACAATTTCTTGTAGGTGGAGCTTAGTTTTAGTCTAAGAATTACAATAGTTTAAATTTTTACTAACTTAGTTTAAGTTGGTTAAAAATTTAGAGTCTTTTAATTCTTGTTGGATAAAATTGAACTCACCTTATTTTGGGCAAATAAAAAGAACCACAAAAAAATATTTTTCTTGCTTTTTCTAGGAGAAATTTTTTCACTTTGGGCTATAAAAAGAACAAGACAAATATTTTTATTGTTGCAAACAAAGGGGTTTAAAAATAACTTCACCATCCTTTGGTGCATAAAAGGATCCACTTCAATTTTTGCAAAGTAAAAGAATCACACATGTCCAAATTCATTCACAATTAAAGAGGGAAGATCTTCCCCTTTTGATCGATTTCTTTTGTTGACCAAAATCGAAGTTGCTTTGTTGACCATGTTCTTTTTCTAGATCACAAAATCATTGCTTTGAAGGGATAAAATAAACACCATGTTTTTGTGGAGCAACATCTCCATATAGATTTTAACAAAGCATTGCAATGAAAAGTTAAAAAGAACACTTGTTTTCTTTGCTACGAAAGTGGAAAGAATATGCTCTCCCCTTAACTGGGTGATCAAAAACCCAGACCACTCTTACACTTTTAGTGTTTATTACATTAAATCCTTTAGCAGGCCTGCCTTCTCGAGGGGTTGAAAAACTATTAAAGCCATTCTTTGGCCGGTGTGAAGGGAATGACCTAAGTGGGAAACGACTTTAACACCAAGTGTTCCAACCCACTATAATCAAAAGTGGAAAGTGACAAAAGTCCTTTTCAATGGTTGCGCACAGTGATTAGCCTTCCCCCAATATCCTTGAGATACGTAAAGCCTTTGTTCTAAAGGTTGGGAAGCCTCCTGAGGGAGTTTATCACTGACGACTGAACATGAAGCTTGATTACGAACTTAGCATAGAAACTTTGAGCCGAGTCAGTATCCAGACATTTGTAATATCATAGTACAAGGGTGGGGAAGAATCTGCCCCCAAGATTTCTCACCATATATCTCCCAAGATAACTACTCAATTGTGAAGCAATTCACTTTGGGTTAATTTCTGGCAAAAAGCAAAAAAATGGGCGCCCCCTAGGGGGTGACAAGGATATTTGAGCTGATGGAGTATCGAGACTAGTGGGCTATGATATTACTTATGACCTTTGAATAAAGAGTTTGACTGAATTGTACGTTGTTGTATCTAAACTTGTTAAAACATTGGGGATTTGAACACATCCTCGTAGAACATACACTCATTGTTTAGACTAAGCAAAATGGTTGTGTCTTTTATGCCATGCTTTCATTTATTACTTCAAAAAATCATCCATCATCATTGAAAATAAAGTTCCAAAATTGCAGAAAAGCAACCAAGTCAAACCATCAGGGCAGTTTAGTGCGTAAGAGAAACTTCTTAGCGCGTGGAAACCATCCTTTAGCACACTCGACCTTCACCTTAGCGTATTGAGTCTGTACTTTAGCGCTTCATTAGAATCCAAAGCTAGTAGTTTAAAACTGGCACTTTTTGAAAACCTTCTGGCACGTTGAAGCAACAACTTAACGCGTAGGGATCAAGAGTTAGCACATAGAGACCAACAACTAGTGTATTGACAACCCATATTAGCGAATAACTTTTTAGACCAAGACAAATTCAAAGCAAACCAGTTAGCACGTCACAGAGGGCAGCTTGGCACGTGGAGTTTGTTTTCTAGTGCATTAAGGAAATTTTGTAGCGCATTGCGTTTCTGTCTTAGCGGGTAGAAAAAACAAAGAAAACAAGGGGCAAAGCAGAGGCTATTTTTGAAAAATCTGAAAATAATTTAGGAAGCTTTCCTTCCTCAGCCTGAACTTCATCAAACAGAAAATCAATATAGGGTATCAAAAACTATTCTCAAAGCAAGTTTCCTATCAAACAAAGTTGTCAAAATCTGAAAACTAGTCGCAAGATAAAACACATCTCTCCTATCAAAATGAGGAAACGTCATCGCAAGTATCAAACATGTCCTTCAATCAAAAGGATTTCTATCAAAAAACATACTTGTTTTTAACACTCCAAGTTGTCAAATCAAGTTTCCATATTCAGAAAGATTGTATTCCATATCATTTGACACACTTTGTGGTGAGGGGGCATCTAACCCTTCAGTTGATAAAGTAAAACTTGAATTTCCAAAACAAGCTAACTAAATCCAAAACAAATCAAAGGAAACCATTGATCACTTGTGCATGACTAATCCTCATATTCTAATAAGAAAGAGTATTTATCATAACACTAAGTTGAGGAAACAACAACCTAGTTCTCTGAAACTTGCCAAATGGACTAAATTTTTATACATCAATCACCAACTCTTCAAATCTCATCGAACATTCCTTCGTCATATCCGCTTGTATCTTCAAGACAAAACCAACAAATTTGACAAGGAACCATTGAGGAGTAGAGCATTCTTTTAAAAATCAGTATTTAGTCAACGCCTAAATCAAGGAGGGAAGATCAATCTGACCTTATTCCTTGAAGAGTGCATCAGTTACAACATACCCCGATTTGAACCACCAACCCCCGAACAAAACATCGAAGAGGAGTTCGTTCCTTTTGTCACATAAAGCTTCTACTAGATGCCCGCTGTTACTCGCTCTCAACGAAACAAATAAAGCGAAACACAACCAAAGTCCAACATGAATCAAAGATTATCAAATCCTTTCGAGTGTCCAAATCTAGAGGACACCGAAATTTCTAAGGAACTCCTCCAAGAGTGCCAAGAAAGCGCTTCATTTCAAAAACTTGTGGAAAGACTCATGGAAAACGACAAAGAAAAATATCTACTCATGCTCACAAGCAAAGGAGTTAAACTCCTTGATGAATTTGACACTGATATATTTAGAGCAAGATCTTGACATTATGACTATCAAGAATGACAAAGAGAGGAGGAAACACGTGACCCTGAACAAAACATACTTGAGCAAAATCTACCAGAACAAAATTTTCCTGAGAAAAACATCCCTGAGCAAAATATACCCCTGCACACACCATTTCAGCTTAGAAATAATGCAAGGGAAGAACTCTGCCCTCAGCAGGAAAATGCGCCTTTGATTGCTCTCACTCAACAAATGCAAATGTTGCAAAGACAAATGCAAGACATGCAACAAGGGACAACAATATGGTACTCCTTGATTGGAATTTGTCCTTGTCCTTTTAAGAGACGATTAAACATGGTGCCTTTTCTCCCAAACTCAGATATTCCCAAATTTGACAAATATGATGGGAAAAGAGATCCTCGTGATCATGTTCGGGAATTTTGTGCCAGGAGTCTTGAATTTGCCCATGATGAAACCTATTTGATGAGGTTATTCCCAAGAAGCTTGGGAGGACAAACAATGGAATGGTTATCCAAAATCACACCTCCTGTCAGATCATTCGATGAATTAGTCAACAAATTCACAACTCAATATTCATACAACATTCAACATGCTATCACTATGCTCAATGTCTGTAACACCAAACAGAAAAACAATGAAACATTCATGGTATTTCTTCAACATTGGCGACATATGGTTTCAAGATATCCTTGAGATGTGCCCAAAAAGGAAAAGATGGAAATTTTCATCGACAACTTGAATAGTGAGATGAGTTACATACTCAAACTTCAATGCATACCATCTTTTGCCAAATTTATTGAAAATGGCATCCAAGTAGAGGAAGCATGTGTCAAGAAAGGAACATTGAAATTCTTCAAAGAAGGAACAAGTTCATCCAACTACAACAACCAAAATATCAACTTAGAAAAATCCAGATTCTAGACCAGAAACAAAAACAATGGAAATGACGGAGGAAACAAATCAAATGATGCAAAATCCAAGCAACTAGTGCTAGTGTTATTAGGTAATCCTCAAGCTACAAAGAATCCAAAAGGTGCTAACCAAGGCACTAACACTTATGCACCAAATACCAATCAAGATCAACTCAATACAAACAATGCCAACAATATCCAAAGCAATAACACCAATCGAGGACCTAATACAAACTCACGAGCTAACACCAACAACTTTCCAAAACTCATTTACACACCACTAGGGAAATCCTTGGAGTCAGCATTCAGAGAACTCTTGGCAAACAAAATTATCTCCTTACCAGCAATCAATAACATTGAACCACAAATCAAACCACCCTGGTGGAATGACTCACACTTTTGTGATTTTCATAGAAACAAAGGTCATCAAACAAATGATTGCATGAGACTAAAAAACATTGTTCAAGACATGATTGATAGAGACGATTTAACAATCAATGGTCTCAAGACAAACGGTGACCATGGAGCCTTTAAGAATCCTCTTCCAAACTACAACAAGGATGATTCCATCACATAACCACCAGAGCTCAAAAATATGTCTTGAAGGGGCATACGTTAACACCAAACACCATACCCAAAATTCAATATGATCTAGTCAGTCAACTGCGCAAAACTCCTGCTCAAATATCTATACTGGAGTTTTTAAAACTTTCGCCAAAACACAAAGACATCTTGGAACAACCACTGTTGGAAACAAATGTACCTCAAGATCTAGATGTTGACAAATTCCAAGCCATGGTGGCTCATATGACAGGACCTCATAACCTTACCTTTTCTGAGCATGATAATATCTCATTGAGCCATCCACACAATACTCCACTCCACATTCAAGTCTTGGTCTACAATCATCGAGTCAAAAGAGTATTAATAGATGGAGGAGCTGGACTCAATATCTATACCTTGAAACTTATCCGTGCATTAGGCTTCTCTGAGCAATCTATTGATCCATGCAAAAAGATCACTATCAAAGTATATGATGATGAAGAAAGGTCATCCAAAGGAACAATAATGTTGCCAATTCAAGTAGGACTAATACAAAAGGACACTATGTGCCAAGTCTTAGACATAGACGTCACATATAATAACTTATTGGGTCGACCTTGGATACATGAAATGCAAGTAGTACCTTCTACCTATCATCAGTGTGTTAAGTTCCCCTACAATGGACAAGAGATTTCTATATCAGCAGATCATAACCCTTTTCAACATTGTAATGCTATGGGGGCAGCCCAAGACAACTTGGATCCACATAATAGAGAAAAAAAAAGTTCCTCAAAACCAGATCTTCAGCAAGAAAACTCTAAATCACTATCTATGGATTTCAAGCTAAAAATGAAAATCAAAGAGCAAGGCATGGGAGAACACTCTTTGGAGCCTTTGTGTTTAGCCAACTTACTAGCATCGCCTAAATCTCATGGATTACCTACAACATCAACACATCAAGTAACACAACCCATCACCAAGTTTGATGGCAAATTTATCCAACTAGGCACTCTAGCACATGAATCAGAGGAAAAAGACATCCTTAGTTGGCTATACAAGGATGAGGAAGAAGACAAAGGGACTACTATGGAAGTAGCTATACCAACACACCTATATGGAAAAGGTTACTTGATCATGAAACAAATGGGATACAATGGCAAAGGACCTATCGGCAAACATCGGGAAGGCATCACAAAACCATTAGATCCTCCTTCACAATTCAGTAAAGACAAAACAAGATTAGGCTATGAACACACTCTACCACCAAAGAAGACACCAAGAAAATACCAAAAACCTCAGTGGAAGGCAAAGAAGAAATACAAGGTGGACTCCTGGCAGGAAGCACTATTTGAATCAACAGAGAGAATACGTAAAGAATGAGAATATCAAGAAAGAAAGCAACATCAAGGGAATCCCATCAATCAAAAGAAGGAATCATTTACTGCTGAAGTACATCATGTTCAAGAACCAATGCCCGACAAAGAGGAATCTCTTCTTGATAACATCATTCCTCCCCGAGGAGAGACAATATATGAACGAATGCAAAAAGTGGAAGCAGGATTTGACACAGAATCAGAGAAAACTGTCAGACTTGTATCAATCATCAAAGACCTGTTTTCACCCTACAACATACCTATCCACAACACTACTAGAATCTGGGATAATACCTATGAGACTGATTCAAATGAATATGAATGGGGCAGCTATTCTAATGTTACTAAATATATTGCTACAAATGACAGTCATACACTCATCTCTCAAGAAGAACACGACACATAACCTAGACCACTTGAATTTGGTCCACAAAATATCTATGACGCCAAAGAAAATGAGCAAAGATATTATGAGCAAGTCTACACAGAAGATGATACCATCGAAGACCTCGATGAAATCCTTAACTTCTTTAACACCTTGGCGAACCATGATGATACCTCCATCTTGAAACTTACAACAACTGAACTTGATCCACCTAATGACTCCTTACCACTCATATTTCCTGACATCATAGATTGGGATGAACCTGAAAATCATGACATACCAATTTTCCCAAATGATGAATCCATTATCCATTACTTGTGTACCATTAACCCGGAAACATACTCTACCAGTGAACAAAGTAACGACATCTGCAATCAGGGGAGTGCCAAGTCTCTCAGCCGCAAAAATGAACAAAATAAAAGATCTACTGCTGAAAACTAGTCAACGGTAGCAATAGATCACAAAAAAGTAAAAATAAAGGATGCATCTGAGGGTGAAAACCTTTTTAAGGTGCCTAAAGATGAGAGACTTGACACTCTTCCTGAACATTATCAGGAGCGATCACCCATATTGATTGAGCCCACTCAATCAATCAACATTGGTACAACAAAAGCAACCAAAAACATACACCTTGCAGAATCTTTGACAGAAAAAGAAAAATCAGAGTTTATCCAATTTTTCAAAGAAAGGCAAATCAACTTTGCTTGGTCATGTGCAGATATGCTCGGGATTGATCCAAAATTAATCATGCATCACTTGTCCATTGCTACAGGAGCTAAGTTAGTCAAGCAAAAACTGAGAAAGATGAATTCACATGTAGCACTCATGGTCAAAGCTGAGCTGAAGAAACTATTAGACGTCGGATTTATTCAACTTATAGACTATGCTAAATGGATTTCCAACATCGTACCAGTATCTAAACCAGATGGCAGTATCAAGATTTGCACTGATTTTCGAGATGTCAACAAAGCCTGTCCAAAGGATGACTTTCCTTTGCCTAGTATTGACATAATTGTAGACCTTACAGCAGGCCATGCAATGCTATCACTAATGGATAGTTTTTAAGGCTATAATCAAATCAAGATAGCCCTAGAGGATCAAGATAGAACATCATTCACTTGTCCTTGGGGAACGCACTGTTGGAATGTCATGCCTTTTGGCTTAAAGAATGCTTGGGCAACTTATCAACGAGCAATGACAACAATCTTTCATGACATGATGCATACCTTCATGGAGGACTATGTGGATGATTTACTAGCTAAATCATTTACCCAGGAAGAACATCTAAGCATCTTAGAAAAGATTTTTGACAGATTGGAAAAATTTCAAGTCAGGCTCAACCCTAAGAAGTGTGTCTTCGAGGTTACATCAAGCAAGTTACTAGGCTACATAGTTTCAGCAAAGGGCATTGAAGTGGATCCAACAAAGGTATAAGCCATAATGGAGATGCCACCACCCAAGAACATCAGCCAACTCAGATCTCTACAAGGATGGCTCTAGTCAATTAGGCGATTCATCGCTCATCTAGCAGATAAAGTCTACCATTCAATCATTTGCTACATAAAAATGTACCATTCAGATGGGAAGCCAAACGTGTAGAATAATTCTATCAAATCAAGCAATAGCTAATGAATCTACTAGTTCTAGTACCACCAATAACATGAAAGCCACTCATTCTCTACATTTCAACAACAAATATATCATTGGGGGCATTATTAGCACAAGAAGATCAACAAGGCAAGGAACGAGCTATATATTACATCAACATAACATTAAATTGATATGAACTCAACTATACATTCATTGAGAAGGCTTGTCTAACAATGGTTTTTGCTTCTCAAAAGTTCCAACACTACATGCTAGCTCACACCATCAAGCTCATAGGAAAAATTGATCCTCTCAAATATTTACTCAGCAAAGCAGCTCTTACAGGTAGATTGGCTAAGTGGGTCATGACTCTTAGTGAATTTGATATCCACTGCACAGAGCAATGAGCTATCAAAGGACAAGCAATTGTAGATCAACTAGCTGAAGCACCGCTACTGGGAAAACAACCAATGGAGATCAAATTTCCGAACAGGGATGTTCTTGCTATTTCCACCAAACAATGGACCCTCTACTTTGATGGATCCTATACTCAACATGGCTCAGGTGCTGGCATTCTGTTCATCACTCCTGACGGGCACACCATACCAAGATCATATAGGCTTATGTTTCCATGCACAAATAATGTTGCTGAATATGAGGTACTAGTCATAGGCATCAAAATGGCCATGGAATGGAGAATCACAAAATTAAAAGTCTAGGGAGATTCACAACTAGTCATCAATCAAATCAACAATGACTATCAGACAAAGGACAACAAACTGCTACCATAAAAATGAATGGTAGATGATTTCAAATAATATTTTGTACACATCACCTTCGAGAAAATACCAAGGTTGGACAACAGAGTAGCCGATGCAATGGCTACTATCGCTTCACTACTGCAAATTCCAAAGCAATATATTCGTTACGAGTTTCTGGTAGAGCAATTGTTATCCCCAGCCTATGACCATTCCGATTCCCATGTTATCTATGCCTTGACTGGTTCGGACTATCCGTTATACACACCGATATACAACTATCTTAAAAGCAATATCCTACCCATTGACCTATCCTGAAACCAAAAACACAACTTTATCTAGCATGCTGCCTGTTATACTCTCACTGCTGATACTTTGTACCGTCGAGGTCGAGATGGTACTCTTCTTCGTTGCCTTGATCGTAATGAATGTGACTCCACTTTATAAGAGATTCATGAAGGTATCTGTGGCACACATTCAAGTGGTCCTACTCTTGCGAAAAAACTTCTAAGAATGGGATATTACTGGCCGACAATGGAAAAATACTCTTATCATTTTGCAAAGAAGTGTCCTAAATGCCAAATCCATGGCGATCTTATACATGCACCATCATAGGAACGACAACCATTCACAACATCCTGGCCCTTTTGCCAGTGGGGACTGGACTTAGTCGGCAAAATTCATCCTTCATCTTCAAATGGACACAAGTTCATTATAACTGCAACAAAATATTTTACCAAATGGATTGAAGCAGTCCCCATGACCATAGTGACTGGGAAAAAAATAACCTCTTTTATTCTTAATTATCTAATCTACAGATATGACATTCCAAGTTCCATCATCACAGATAATGGATGACCTTTCAAGAACCACGATGTGCGAGAACTATGTGAAAAATTCAAAATCCAACATTGTTTCTCTACACCGTACTACCCGCAGGGGAATGGTTAGGCAAACACATCCAACAAGACAATATTGAAAATCCTAAAGAAAACAGTGAATGATGTAGGTAAAAATTGGCATGTGCAACTCAATCCAGCAATTTGGGCATACAACACTAGCATTCACACACCTACGGGAGATACACCATATTCATTGGTATATGGATTGGAGGCAATTTTACCCTTGGAGGTAGAAATTCCATCTCTCAGAGTCTCTTTGAAAGGCCTAATTCCAGATGAAGAGTATCGAGTTAACCGACTGCAAGAGCTAGAACTTCTAGATGAAAGATGCCAACATGCCTACACTCACCTCAAATCATATTAGCAACGCATGTGCAAAAGCTACAACCACAAGATCATTCTCAGAATTTTTAAAATTGGTGACCTAGTACTCAAGTAAAATCCTAGAAATCAACAAAATGGGGAAAAGAAAGAGAAATTTGAACCTAACTGGTTAGGTCCCTATGTCATCATATCAACCTATGGATCAGATGCTTATCAGCTAACAACTTCAGAAGGAGATGTTCTTGACAAACCAACTAACAACATCCATCTAAAGAAATACTACACTTGAGCAGTCTAATGCATGGAAAAATAAAAAAATATCAAATATCAAGAAAAAGCAAATAAAAAGGTACAATAAAAGCAACTGGTGAAAACCTGGCAACGGGCGCTACTGTGAGAAGACAACTCCTCTATCTATCTATCTTTACTACCAAGCCGTTATATCCACAGTCAAGCACTATCGGCCATCGCCCGATATTTTTATCACATTATCTAGGACATACTTAACGTAGTCACTATCCTAGTTTATCCACATATCTTTTCACCGTATCTCACCATGGCTTGGTAATCACTATACAAATCCGCATTAAGAGGAAAACTTAGCTAAAGGGCAGCATTGATCACAACTTACAGTATATCCAGAACATCAAAACTTGCAGCAAACTCAGACAATCATATCCAGCAAACAGATCAACAATCACAAAACCAAACATTGATCACTTAAAAGGATTCACAAAACATGATGGATGATTTTCTGAAGTATCAAATGTTTGCATCTTGCATAAAGTTTTGACTATTTTGCACTTAAAATTTTTGAACTATTGGATCCTCTACATTTTCTCAACAATGCATGAAGCTGGAGAAAGTCACGGGGACTCCAATATTTTTTTAGTTTTCTGTTTGTGAGGCGATCACTTGTACTGTGCAAATACTTGTCTCGAGACGTGATTCAAAGCATATCACTGAAGACATGATTCCACTTTGCACATACAAATGATTTAATCTTGTCTGTTTATACACAATCCGCACTCAGGTCGTCCTGGTTCAATTATACCTTGATGCTTGTGCTATCTTGCAAAATAAAAAATCATGTAAATTTTTCTTAGGTCATTATGGTTCAATTATACCATTATGCTTGTATAAATTTTCAACATATCCCAACAAATCAATTCTCAATGATGATACCTACAAAGAAAGCAAAAACATGTGACTATATAGGGATGACAAACACCGAATGAGGATGCTCCAATTAGTTGCATATCATTTCTCAAATTAGTTGCATATCATTTTACAATTAGTTGCATATCATTTTACATATCATTATCATACATTTTCAAGATACATCTCACAACATATCATTATCATATATTTTCAAGATACATCTCACAACATATCATTATCATACATTTTCAACATACATCTCACAACATATCATTATCATCTCATTTTCAAGATACATCTCACATCATATCATTATCATCTCATTTTCAAGATACATCTCACAACATATCATTATTATACATTTTCAAGATACATCTCACATCATATCATTATCATACATTTTCAAGATACATCTCAACATATCATTATCGTACATTGATACATCTCACAACATATCATTATCATACATTTTCAAGATACATCTCATAGCATATCATTATCATCTCATTTTCAAGATACATCTCACAACATATCATTATCATCTCATTTTCAAGATACATCTCACAACATATCATTATCATACATTTTCAAGATACATCTCACAACATATCATTATTGTACATTTTCAAGATACATCTCACATCATATCATACATCTCATTTTCAAGATACATCTCACAACATCATGCATTAACACATCTTATTCATATCAAATCACATACATCTAAGCATTGCATCATTATCATAGAAACATCAACATCATATAGAAAGCATCATCCATAACACATCACATGAGGATCAAGGAAAATGGTGTCATATATATATATATATATATATCTAAAAAATGATCAATGTACAAAATATGTCATGTCTGTGCCAAATACAGCAAAATGATCAAAATACAATGGAGACAACGTCTCGTAGGTATGACTATCTCCTGAGGGTGACAATCTCACAGCTGATGTCCCAACACCTAGACCTCCAGGTGGATCCTGTCTAGGAGGCCCTATCACACCTCTACTCTCTGTCCTCGACCCAGTCTCTCGGGATCGACTAGATCTCGAAGCTATAAATCTCGACACTCGACGCTCCTTGGGAATCGCATCCTTGTAATGCCTCCTGTAGTACTCCACCTCCTTGGCTCTCAAATCCACCTCTCTTAGGGTATCTCTCATCGAGCCACCCACCGCCGCTCTCTCCAAAGCCTCTACTTGAGCCTCAGATCGACCCAACCGCTCCAGAACTATACCCCGCTCAATGGTCAATTGTGTAATCTACCGCTGATGTGCCAGTAGCTATGTTTGCAGGTGCTGCACTGATAACTATAGCGACCTAATCTACGCATCCTCCCAGTGCATCAGAATCCGCATTTGGATGAGTACCTGTGAAGTGGTACCCCTATCCCTTTCCTTGTCCTCAGTGCTGGTGGGGGTAACACATCAGACCTCCTCCTCTGAGCCGACCACCTAAACTCGTCAGTCCCTCCCACCACTACTATCACCTCTCCTACCCTCTCCTCTCCCCCAGCTCTGATAGCTAGACCTCCTCTCCCTCTATCCACCACAACTCATCGTACTGCTCTCTCCACCTGAATTCCTCAATCACGACCATCTCCACCCTTGTCTCCTCTCCTCCCTTTATCCCCTTGCTGACCTCGGCCACCTCCTCTACCATCTCCACCATCATCTCCTCAATCATCCCCACCTCCCACATCTAGCTCCTCTCCATCCTCTCTCCATCTTCCTAGCCTCTCGGGCTGCTCATCATCCTCATCATCATCAAAAGAGGGAATCATCTCCATTGGATCTGATATCCTGGCCACTACATGTGCCGCAAATAGTGTGGTGAACTCCTCTGTCATCCCTGCGTCCACTACCCCATAGGCGTAGTCGCATATCTGGCCGGCTAAGTGAAAGAACTCCTTAATTGCTGCTGCGCTATCAATAGTGGGTCCCCACTCTAGTATATCCTATCTCCGTCGAGCATATAAGCATGCTCCCTGTGGAACTCCCTGCTGACAACCATACTGCCCCAACACCCGATTATGCAAGAATCTCTCAATAACAAAGGGCATCCGTCCTATCAAGAATCAGGACATGTAGACATAGGGAATCTCCATCCCATCCTCTACCCATACCTTGCACTCCATGTACGGTCTCCAGATGACCGTATCAATATCATCTAACACTCTCCTCCAATGCTCTAGTTTTCCCAGCTTATGTTGGACAACTATCCCTCGATATCCATATTCATATGCGCACCCAACAGGCCTATCTCCATCCGCAAGTGGCCTGACTGTGGGAATATGCTCCCACACCCATACCTGTAGCAGTGCAACTCTAGTGGGTAGACTGCTCTACCCCAAGTAAACAACTTGATGCAGATCTCTTTATAAGTGGGCCAACATAGCTGACCCTAATGCAAATCGGCGACCCTGTGTCACCATGTCCTCCAGGACCAACCCCCATCCCACTGCCAGTCCCTTCGACCTATGATCGGGACATAAGAAACCACCTATGAGTCTTGCCAGTACTGATGGTAGAGGAGCGTAATCCAAATCAGTGAACTCCTCCCAGGGGATCTCATATCCACAAACCGTATCATCCTGTAGAATCTGGCGAAGTGCCTCTATCCTGCCCTCCTCTATCTACTCATATGGTAATAGTGCACCTACCATGGGAATCTGCAGAATCCTATAGCAATCCTCAAGTGTCACTGTGATCTCACCTATCGCCAAATGGAAGGTGTTGGTGTCACTATGCCACCTCTTGGCCAATGCTGTCAATAAACCTCGGTTAATGATAAACCAGGGCATCTCTAACAAAGACGATAGGCCACACCTCTTAATGATATCCCTGTCAGCCTATGTCAATCATGGTATCAATGAACACGGTCTCGGAAATTGTTCTCATGACTGAACAACTCCAATGCACTCCTATCACAAAGCAAAACAAGTCCAATATCAGTTTCCTCATCAAATCAATTAATATCAAAATCAAATTCATATCAACTTGAAACTTTGAAAATCTAATCAAGTTCCACATCATATCAAATCTATTTCCATATCAAATCATATCAACTTGTAAAACAACTCAAGTTTCACAATCAAATCAACTTGTAACACAACTCAAGTTCCACAATCATATCAACTTGTAACACAACTCAAGTTTTACAATCATACCAGCTTGTAAAACAACTCAAGTTCCACAATCATATCAGCTTGTAAAACAACTCATGTTCCACATATATATCAACTTGAAACAATGCATATCAAATCAAGTTCATATCAAAACATCCATATCAACATCCACATCATATCACATCATCATCAAATCAATATCAACTTGAAACATTGCAAATCAAATCAAGTTATCTATCCAAAAACCATATCGGAACTCATATTGGACAACTTATCAAAATAATGACAGCAGACATGCAGACTAAAATTCACACCCATCCCGACAAAACTAGCAAAAACCTATCTATTTTTCTTCATCCACAATCCTACTTTACCCAAATTTTTCTGCTCATGCGCTACCACATTAACCCTATGCGCTAGCCTGCACCTATGCGCTACCTTGCCCTATCGACGTGCCACCTAAACTACCCCCTGCACCACTTCTATCCTATGCGCTATCCTACCTCTCCTCTCAAGCAGTCTTATGTTGATAATTGTCACCATTTCATTGGTGGAAATTGTAAACATGGATTGATAACTTTCAATCCTGACCCTTGATTAACTCCTTCAATCCTAACCTTCCATTGCCCTATTTTCACTATAAATAGAGCTCTCATTCCTCCATTTCAAAAGATCATCCAAGCTTTTAGTATCTCATTTATGCTCAATTTTATCAATACATCTAGCCTCACTTTATAATAGGAATTAATCTAATAAGCATTTTAGAGTATTTCTATTATCATTAGCTTAAATCATTAACTAGTATATCATGTTAGGATAGTATTTCTACTAATCTTGTCATCTTATAATCCAGTTTAACTCATTTATAGAATCATGCATAAATAGGATGCATTTCATGTTAAAATCAATCTAAAGCATCCCTCGTTCTTGCATTCGTCATCCCTAAGTCACTTTGCTCAATAATCTGAGAGCAAAGGCATTGACTTGAGGGGCCTTGTGAGATAGAGAACCATGGAACCTACCTTGGGAAGTTGAGTCATTCCTCATGACTCCATAACTTGCACCAAGAAGTCCTGTGGGTGTGTGGACAAGTCCCTTTGAACAACATTTTCACATTTTAAGTTTCATCGACCCGCTTTTCCCGCACACACCTCCAATTTTAATCATGAAAATGTGTAAATATTTTTGCACTCATGTGAAGGATTTCTTTAATATAAGCATACTTTCAATAAATTGGTGTCGTCATGGACAACAAGACAAGCAAATGGTCAATAACCCTAAAGAGGTATACAATCTAAATAGGGGAAACAATGTCTCCATGAGTGCTAATATAGAAATTAAAATTGAATCATAATTTAAATATAACAATATATCTAATATATCTATAAATTGATGGTTACCTCATAAACACACATGTACATGTATATGTATATGAGTTGTGAACATCAATTTATAAATATATTAAATATATTATATATTACATGGAGTAAACCTCCCCTATTAGATATGATCAATATATATCACATTTTAGTCATATCATCGTAGAATTCATACAAAAAAAGTTATTACAAATTTAGATGATTGAATACAAGTTATATTTGTAGACGTATAAAAATGACCACTTTCCTAAGTGAATATTTAATATTCATTTTATTCTCATTCCTCTATTTAATTAAATTAAATTAAATTAAAGCATTCACATTTATCTATTTGATTAAATAAGTTATTAAATTTATTTAATTAAATTCACCTAAGCCTTTCACATCCTTTAATTAAATAAATCCTTTTATTTAATTAATTCCCCTTTCTCCCCTTTTAATTAAATATACATTTAATTAAATTGTTCACTTCAAATAAATGAATCTAATTTATTTAAATCCCCACTTGCATCTATTTTTGTTGAAATAAAGCAATTTATTTTAATTAAAATTACCCTCCCATCCACTTGCATTTTCCTACATCTCCCACTTGCCTCTCTAACCTCCCTTCTAGATTCTTCTAACCCTTTCTAAATTAGCCTAACCCATCCCCTAAATATTGTCACATCCCTAAACAAAGGCAAGTCACTTCTCAAACCCTCAAAGTCTTTGGAAACCATTAAAGGCTTTATGTCTTCAACAAGTTAACCTTGAAAGTCTTCCAAACCATTAATGGTTAACTCAACCCTCTTGTATGATTAGAGACTTTCTATCTAAATTCAACCTTCATATAACCCAAGGGTCTCATCAAACATTCATTTCTTTGACCATGGTTATTCCTTTAACCCTTGTACAAGAGTTTATCCCTTGGGTAAAAGCTTTATCCAATGGATAACCTTAACCTAACCTAAACCCTTACCTCCTAAGGTAACCATGAGGTCTTCTCAAGAATTTAATGCTTCTTACATCTCCTCTCAAGTAGTCTTATGTTGACAACTGTCACCATTTCATTGGTGAGAATTGTAAACATGGATTGATAGCTTTCAATCCCTACCCTTGATAGGATCATCCAATCTTGACCCTTCATTGCCCTATTTTCCCTATAAATAGAGCTCTCATTCTTCCATTTTCATATCCAAGTTTCATGCATCTAATCTAAACACATTTTTATCAAGCATTTAATCTCTCTTTGAAATAGAAATAATCTAATAAGCATGTTAGAAGCATTTCTATTAGCATAATAATCACCTTAAGCTAGTATATCATGTTAGGATAATGTTTTTGCTAATCTTTTCATCTTATCATCATATACATGCTAGTTTAATTCATATTTGTTAATATCATGCATATTTAGGATTGCATTCATGTTAGATTGATCAAACATCCCTCATTCTCATGATTGTCATCCCTAAGTCACTTTTCTCAGTGATCTAAGAGCAAAGGCATTGGCTTGAGGGGTCTTGTGAGATAGAGAACAATGGAACATCCCTTGGGAAGTTGAGTTGTTCCATATAGCTCCATAACTTGCACAAAGAGTCCCATTGGTGTGTGGACTAGTCCTGAATTTATAATATTCATTTCATTGCACCACTTTTCCCGCATACATTTCTGGCGCCCACCGTGGGGCTAACCCCATTTATCAAATCATTTTTGATGCAGGACTAACTTTGCAGGTACGCAGAAAACTTGAATTAGCGCGTGAATACCATTCCCTAGCGCATCTGGTCTTTCCTTTGGCACATCTTACTGACTGTTTAGCGCGTTCATACCATACCTTAGCGCATCCAGACTTAACTTTAGCGCATAGCATTTTTGCTATTTCGTATAGGTCTCAATGCTTTGAAACATCAGTGTAGCGTATACATGCAACAATATAGCACATTCGGATTATTAGTTAGCACATCTGTACCATTTTGTAGCACATTTGGTTTGTAGATTAGTGCATGGAAAACACAAAAAGAAAAACACAGTTGTAACCGAGATAGAGAATTAGACTTGTAGAAGTCCACTATGAAAATTTTATCACTAACAATTGTTTTTATTGCAGGTAACTAACATTTGTTTGCAGGTTGGGAGAATTGTCTTTTACTAAATGTTAGGCTTTTGACTAAATTTTTAATTTCTAACTTTGTTAAGTTAGTCATTTAAAAGTTTTCTTCATTTCCTTGTTAAATAAAATTGAACTCGCTTTTCCTTTAGAGTTGCATAAAAAGAAAAACAAATAAAAACCATTTTATTGCTTTCTTAGGAAGAAAATACTTTATTTTGGAGTTTAAAAGGAACAAGACAAACTTTACTTTTGCAAGCATTTTAAAAAGAACCTCACCATCCTTTGGTGTTTAAAAGTCATTTTTCCAAGAATTTTTAGGCAAAGCAAAAGAGGGAAGTCCTTCCTCTTTATCGAATTCATTTTGTTGACCATAAACGAAAAATTTGCTTTGTTAACCAAGATTTCATTACTTAGATTAAAAAATCATTGATTTGAGAGTTAAAACGAACATCATGCTTTTTGGAGCAACATCTCCAAATAGAAGTTAGAAAATCATTGCCTTTGAAGGTTAAAAAGAATTTTTTGTTCCTTTTCTCAAAAGTGGAAGGTATATGCTCTCCCCTTAATTGGGTGATCAAAAAGCTAAACTACTCTTACGCTTTTATTATTTCAAGCTATAAATCCTTTAGCCTGAGGAGCTAATAACTCTTAGCCATTAAGGCCGGTAAGAGGGGAATGGCCTAAGTGGGAAATGACTTTATCGCCAAGTGTTCCAACCCACTATAATCAAAAGTGGAGGTTGACGAAAGTCCCTTCAATGGTTTTGCTCAGTGATTAGCCTTCCCCTAGTATCCTTAAGATATGCAAAGCCTTTGTTCTAAAGGTTCGAAAGCCTCCCGAGGGAGTTTATCACTGAAGACCAAACAGAAAGCCTGATTACGAACCTTAGCATTAGAAACTTTGAGCTGAGTCAGTTGCCAAACATTGGCAATATCATAGTGCAAGGGTGGGGAAGAATCCGCCCCCAAGATTACTCACCATATATCTCCCAAGATAACTACTCAATTGTGAAGCAATTCACTTTGGGTTAATTTCTGGCAAAAGGCAAAAAAACGGGCGCCCCCTAGGGGTGACACGACTGTTTGAGTTGACAGAGTATCGAGACTAGTGGGCTATGGTATTGTTGATGACCTTTGAATAAAGAGTCTATCTGAATTTGTCTTATTTGTATCCAAACATGTGAAAACATTAGGGATTTGAACACATCCTCGCAAAACATACACTCTTTGTTTAGAATAGGCAAAAATGGTTGTCTTTTTCGTGCTGTGTTTGCATTTTATACTTCAGAAAATCATCCATTTAAGTTGAACAAGTATTGAAAAATTTCCACAAAACCAAAAATAGAGAAAAACAAAGCAATTTAGCGTGTAGGAGCAACATCCTAACGCATATGAAGCAAACATTAGTGCATCAAAGCTTGAACTTAGCACATTCATTCTCAAAAAAAGTGCATGACTGTCTGAACATTTGGCAATTTATCACTAGCACTCTTAGGCACCATATTAGTGCTTTGAAGCATCAACCTAGCGCATTAGGGGCAAACTATAGTGCTTTAGGCCCAAATTCTAGCGCGTACTCTAGACAGATTAGCGCATAATCATTCCTACCATAGCAAAGCTCAAAAAACCCAATTTAGCACGTAGCACAGGAAACTTAGCGCATTGAAGGTTTTAAACGGCGCATCTGACTTAAAAATTAGCGCATCTATTCTTTGTCTTAGCGCATAGGTAAAACTGAGAAAAACAGAGAGAAAAACTAAACATTCTTGAAAATTTTTAACATCCGTTTCGAATACCCTTTTTGATCTTCAGTTGACCTCATCCGGCAAAACTTAAACTAAAACATCAGAGAATATTCCAAAACACTCAAACAAGTCATTTTTAGAACAACAGTTGTCAGAATCCAAAACTAGCTAAGGATAACACTTTTCCCTATCAAAATCAGGTAACATCATCACATTGATCAAAAGGTCCGCCAATTAAATAGATTCCATCAACAAAACATACCTAGTTTAAACCTAAGTTGTCAAATTGAGTTTCCATATCGGGAAACTCTTATTCTATAACATTTGATGCACTTTGTCATGAGGGGGCATCTAAACCTTCATTTTGATAAAGTAGGCTTAAGTTTTCAAACAAAGTATCTCAATCCAACCTAATCAAAGGAAACCATTGATCATTCGTGTATGACCATTCCTCATATTTTGAGAAGAAAAGGTCTTCATCACAACACTAAGTTAAAGAAACAACAACTCAGTTGTCAGAAACTTGCTAAAAGGAATAGATTTCTCTACATCAATCACCAACTCTTCAAGTCACATCGCAGATTTCTCCGCCATATGCGCTTGTATCTTCAAGACAAGTCAAATGAATTTGACGAAGAACCATTGAGAAGTAGAGCCTTTTTCCAAAAATAAGCATTCAGTCAACACTTAAATCATGGAGGAAAGATCAATGCAACTTTCTTCCCAGAAGTTTGCATCACTTATAACACACCTCGATTGGAACCACCAACTTTCAAACAACACGCAGAAGAGGAATTCATCCCCTTTGTCAGATAAATTTTCTATTAAATTCCTGTTGTCACTCGCTCTCAATGAAATAAGAAAAGCGAACCACAACCAGAATCCAGTATGGGTCAAAGGTTATCAAATCTTTTCAAGTATCCAAATCTAGAGGAAACAAAGATCACTGTGGAACTCCTTCAAGAATGTTAGGAAAGTGCCTCATTTTAAAAACTCATGGAAAGACTCATAGAGGCTGACAAAGAAAAATACCTACTCATGCTGACAAGCAAAGGAGTTAGGATTCCCGAAGACTTTGACACTGAAATCTTTAGGATAAGGTCTCGAAATTACGCTTATCAAGAATAATAGAGAGAAGAGGAAACACATGACCCCAAGAAAAACATACCCGAGCTAAACATACCTGAACAACATAATATATCAAAACACACCGATACCCAAACTAGGGATAAAGAAAGAGAAAAACCTTTCCTCAAAAAACAAGTGCACCCCTGGTTGCTCTTACACAACAAATGAAGGACATGCAACAGGGGACCACAGTGCGATATTCCCTAAATGAAATTTGTCCTTACCCCTTTGACAAAATGTTAAACATGATACCTTTTCCCCCAAATTTGGACATACCCAAATATGACAAGTATGATGGTAAGAGTGATCCCTACGATCATGTTTGGGAGTTTTGTACCATGAGTCTTGAATTTGCTCACGATGACACTTACTTGATGAGACTATTCCCAAGAAGCTTGGGAGGGCAAACAATGGAGTGGTTGTCTAAACTTACACCTCCCGTCAGATCCTTTGATGAGATGGTCAATAAATTTATCATGCAATACTCCTACAATATTCAACATGCAATCACCATGCTGGATGTATGTAATACCAAATAGAAAAACAATGAAACATTCATGGTGTTTCTTCAACGATGGAGATGGATGGTTTCGAGATATCCTCGAGATGTTCTTGAGAAAGAAAAGATGGAAATCTTTATCGACAATCTGAACAGTGAGATGAGTTATCTACTCAAGCTCCAGTGTATACCATCTTTTACCAAATTAATCAAAAACAAAATCCAAGTAGAGGAGGCATGTATCAAGAAAGGAACATTGAAGTTTTTCAAAGAAGGAGCTAATTCATCCAGCTCTCACTTTAACAACCAGAACAACAATAACAACTTGGACAAATCCATGTTCTGGACTAGAAACAAAAACTCTGGTAATGAGGGAGGCAATGATGCTAAATCCAAACAACCAGTATTGGCTTTATCAGGTAATCCTAAGGCTACCAAGAATCAAAAGGGTGTTAACCAAAGCACTAACACTTATGCACCAAATACCAATCAAGGACCATCAAATCCAAACACCACCAACAATGCTCAAAACAACAACACAAATTGAGGAACTAATCCAACTCAAAGGGGTAACACCAACAATTTCCCAAATAAACGCATCTACACACCGTTGGGACAATCCTTAGAATCAAAATTTCACGAACTCCTGGCAAACAAGATTATCACATTGTCGAAAATCAACAATATTGAACCCCAAATCAAACCACCTTGGTGGATTGACTCACACTTCTGTGATTTTCATCGAAACAAAGGACATCAAACAAATTATTGCATGAGACTTAAAAACATTGTTCAAGATGATTGAGAGAGGTGATTTAATAGTCGATAGTCTCAAAACAAACGGTGATCATGACGTGTTTAAAAATCTTCTTCCAAATTACAACAAGGAAGGAGCTTCATCATCAAATGATACCAGAGGAGCTCACATAAACCATGTATACAATAACACCATCAATCATATATCGACAGATGACAACCAAGTAAATGTCATTAAAATTAAAAAAAACATGAACATGAGTCGATCGATGTAACCACCCGGGCTCAAAAATATGTCTTGAAAGGGCATACATCAACAACAACCGTTCTCCCCAAAACCCAATATGATTTGGTAAGTCAACCGTGGAAGACTCTTGCTCAGATATCCATACTTGAGTTGCTAAAACTTTCATCAAAACATAAGGACATCTTGGAGCAAGCACTCCTTGAAACAAATGTACCTCAAGATCTGGATATTGACAAATTTCAAGCCATGGTAACTCACATCACAGGGCCTCATAATCTCACCTTTTCTGAGCATGATAATATATCTATGAGCCATCCACATAATACTCCTCTTCACATTGAAGTCTTAGTATACAAGCACTGAGTTAAAAGAGTGTTAATAGATGGAGGAGCTGGTCTCAATATTTGTATCTTAAAACTTATCCATGCATTAGGCTTCTCTGAATAGTCTATTGATCCACACAAAAAGATCACCATCAAGGCATATGATGATGAAGAAAGATCATCCAAGGGAACAGTAATCCTACCTATTCAGGTAGGACCAATACAAAGAGACACTATGTGCCAAGTCTTAGACATAGACCTCACATACAATATTTTATTGGGTCGTCCTTGGATACATGAAATGCAAGCAGTACCATCAACTTACCATCAATGTGTCAAATTCCCCTATAATGGATAGGAGATTTCCATCTCTGCTGATAATAACCCCTTTCAACATTGAAATGCTATGGGGACAACTCAAGGCAACTTGGTTCCACACAACAGGGAAGCTCTCGCTTCCTCAACAATAGAAAAACATCAAGAAAAGCTTAAATCTTTATCCATGAATTTCAAGAAAAAGATGAAAATCAAAGAACAAGGCATGGGAGAATACTCTTTCAAACCCATGTGCTTATCCACATTACCGGCATCACCAAAATCTCATGGACAAGCCTCTGCATCGATGCATCAAGCAACACAACCTATCACCAAGTTTGATGGCAAGTTTATTCAACTAGGTACACTAGCACATGAATTTGAAGAGAAAGACATCCTTAGTTGGCTCTACAAAGATGAGGAAGAAGTCTGAGCTGCTACTATAGAGGTAGCCATACCAACACAATAGTATGGAAAAGGGTTCTTGATCATGCAACAGATGGGATACACTAGCAAAGGACCTATAGGCAAGCGTAAAGAAGGCATTACATAACCATTGGATCCTCCCTCACAGTTTTCTAGAGACACAACAGGACTGGGATATGGACACAGTCTACCTCCAAGGCAAAAGAAGAATAAATATCAAAAGCCTGAGTGGAAAGAAAAGAAGAAATACAACACAGACTCATGGCAAGAAGCACTACACCAATCAGCCAAAACAATAAAGAAAGAGCGAGAACACCAAGAAAATGAAAAACAACAAGAGGAGTTGGCCATTCAGAGAGAAGAAGCATCTTACAAAAAGTACACCATGTCCAAGAACCTATTCAAGACAAGGCAGAGTCACCTCCCGAAGAAATTACTACTCCCTAAGGAGAAACAATGTATGAACAAATGCAAAGAGTACAAGTAGGTTCTGATTTAGAATCAGAGAAAACTACAAAGCTGGTATCAATTATCAGGGATCTCTGTTCACCCTTCAACATACCTGTCCACAACACTGAAAGACTCTGGGACAATACTTCTAAAACTGATTCTAATGATTATGAGTGGAGTACTTGTTCAAATATTACTAAAGATATCCCTGATAGTGCTATTCATACACCCCTTTCTTAGGAAGGACAAGGCATAGAGTCTAGACTACTTGCATTCGGTCGACAACATATCTATGAAGCTAAGGAAAATGAGCAGCGACACTACTAGCAAGTATACACAGAAGATGATACCATCGAAGACCTCAACAATATCATTAACTTATCCAATATCCCAGACACTTTTCACGATACCGCTATTATGACACTTACTTCAGCTGACCTGGACTCATCAAATGATTCTTTACCACGAGTATTTCCTGATCTCATAGACTGGGATGAACCTGAACACCATGACATACCTACTTTCCCAGATGACAAATCCATTATCCATTACCTATATACAGTAAATCCGGAAAAAAACTCTACCAACAAACAAAGTAACGATGTCTACAATCTAGAGGGTGCCAAGTCTCTTAGTTGAAAAAATGAAAGAAATAAAGGGTCCAATGCTGAAAACTAGTCGATGGCAGCACTAGATCACACAAAAGTTAAAATAAAGGACACATCTGAGGGTGAAAACCTTTTTAAGGCACCTAAAGATGGGAGACTTGGCACTCTTCCTGAACAATATCAAGAGCGATCACCTATATTAATTGAGCCCACTCAATCAATCAACATTGGTATAGAGGAAGCAACTAAAAACATACACCTAGCCGAGTCTCTAATAGAAGAAGAAAAAATAGAGTTTACTGGATTCTTCAAAGAAAAGAAAATCAATTTTGCCTAGTCCTTGTTGGCATATGGACACTCCAATGAGACATTGTATGTGATTGAAGGTTTTGTCATTGATGGTAACCTTGCAATCCTATGGCACCGACAAGACATTATATCGACAAAGCATTACACAGGCAACCGTGCAATCCTATGGCACCGGCAAGACATTATACCAGCAAAGCATTACATAGGCAAGACAGTGCACTGACATCAACAGATCACTCTACACCAGCACCAGCACAGAAGAAAATATGTATATCGGCATAGAGGCCGACAAGATTTTTGTTATGTAATATTTTGTTTATTATTGTAAGCCGACTTGGCAAATTGTAAAATGACTCTTGTATATAAAGGAGATCATTGTAGACATTTGAAAAAAAGGGGATATAGGTGAAGTAAGGGCATAAAGAAAATTATTAGGCAGACCTAATGTGTGAATTATAGGTCAAGGGTATATGTAAAGAACAGTGCAAGAATTGGTACTGAATCTAGCATTGCAGATGCTATTGTAAAGCAGTACAAGTCATTAGATTAGTATAATCCTTATTGTAAGTCAGTGTGACTTCCCATTGAGTAGTGAGCTCTAGGCAGTTGGCCTTCCTGCATATGCAGGCCCCTATTGTAAGTAATATTCTCTTATTGGCCAGTGAGTGAATATTGTAGGTCACAAATTCCACCGAGGTTTTTCCCACACCAGGTTTCCTCATTAAACATATTGTGTTATGGTGTTCTTTTCATGTGGACATTCTTGATTCTGTTTATTGCATTATTTCTTACATACTGATACACTGTTATATTATGTTCTGCATGTTTTAACTTAAGAAATTCTTATTATCTGTTAGATACTGATTCACCCCCCCCTCTCAGTATATGTAGGACCCCTAACAGTCCTATGCTAATATGCTCAGAGTGGATCCAAACTTAATCATGCATCAGTTATCTATTGCTCCTGGAGTTAAACCAGTCAAACAAAAGTTGAGAAAGATGAATCCGCATGTAGCACTAATGGTCAAAGATGAACTCAAGAATTTATTAGACGTCGGATTCATTCGACCTATAGACTATGCTGAATGGATTTCAAACATTGTGCCAGTTTCAAAACTAGATGGCAACATCAGGATATGCACATATTTAAGAGATGTTAACAAAGCCTATCTAAAGGATGACTTTCCTTTGCCCAACATCGACATAATTATAGACCTCATAGCAGGCCATGCAATACTATCATTAATGGATGGTTTCTCTGGCTATAATCAAATCAAGATATCTCTAGAAGATCAAGATAGAACAACATTCATGTGTCCTTGGGGAACGTATTGTTGGAATGTCATGCCTTTTAGCTTAAAGAATGTTGGGGCAACTTATCAATGAGCAATGACGACAATCTTTCATGACAAGATGCATACCTTCATGGAGGACTATGTGGATGATTTAATAGCTAAGTCATTTACCCAGGCAAAACATCTGGGCATATTAGAGATAATATTTTAAAGGTTGGAGAAATTCCAAGTCAAGCTCAACCCTAAGAAGTGTGTCTTCGGGGTAACATCAGACAAATTATTAGGCTACATTGTGTCAGAAAAGGGCATTGAAGTGGATCCAGCAAAGGTACAAGCCATCATGGAGATGCCACCTCCTAGGAACATAAGCCAACTCAAATCTCTACAAGGATGGCTCCAACCAATCTGATGATTCATAGCCCAATTAGCAGATAAAAGTATACCATTCAATCATCTGCTACATAAGAACATACCATTCAGATGGGAAGCCAAATGTGCAGAATCATTCTATCAAATCAAACAATATCTAATGAACCCACCAATTCTGATACCACCAATAGCAGGCAAGCCGCTCATTCTCTATATATCAACTACCGACATATCATTGGGGACACTGTTAGCTCAAGAAGATCAATAAGGCAAGGAATGAGCTATCTATTACATCAACAGAACATTAAATGACTATGAGATCAATTACACATTTCTTGAGAAGGCCTTCTTAGCTATGGTCTTCGCCTCTCAAAAGTTTTGGCATTACATGCTAGCTCACACAATCAAGCTAATAGCAAAGATTGATCCTCTCAAGTATTTTCTCAGTAAATTAGCTCTTACAGGCAGATTAGCTAAACGGGTCATGATTCTCAGCGAGTTTGATATCCACTACACAGAGTGTCGAGATATCAAGGGACAAGTAATTGCAGATCAACTAGCTGAAGCATCGCTACCTGGTACACAACCAATGAAGATCAAATTTCTAGATAGGGATGTCCTTACTGTTACCACCAAGCAATGGACCCTGTACTTTGATGGTTCCTACACTCAACATGTCTCACGTGCCAGCATCTTGTTCATCACTCCTGAAGGTCACACCATACCAAGATCATATAGACTCATGTTTCCATGCACAAATAACATCGCTAAGTATGAAGCACTGGTCACATGATTCAAAATGGCCGTAGAATGGATAATCGCATAACTAAAAGTCTATGGAGATTTCCAACTGGTTATAAATCAGATCAATGATGAATATCAGACAAAGGATGACAAGCTGCCACCATACAAAAGAATGGTGGATGACTTCAAACAGTATCTTGTACACATCATCTTTGAGAAAATACCAAGGTTGGACAATAGAGTAGATGATACAATGGCTACTATCGCTTCACCACTACAAATTCCAGAACAATAGGCTCATTATGAGTTCCTGGTAGAGCAACTGTTTTCCCCAGCCTATGACAATTCTGCATCCCAAGTTATCTATGCCTTAACCAGTTCAGACTCTCCTTTATATGGGATAATATATGAATATCTAAAACCAATACCCTTCCTATTGACTTATCACGTAACCAAAAATGCAACTTTATCCGAAAAGCCGCCCACTATACCTTAACTGCTGATACTATGTACTGTAGAGGTCTAGATGGTACTCTTCTTCGTTGCCTCGATCGTAATGAATCTAACTCTACTTTACACGAGCTTTGTGAGGGTATCTGTGGCATGCATTCAAGTGGTCCTACTCTTGCTAAAAAAATTCTGAGAATGGGGTATTACTGGCTGACAATGGAGAAAGACTCTTATCAATTTGCAAAGAAATGTCCTAAGTGCCAAATTCATGGCAATCTTATCCATGTACCAACACAAGAATTACAGCCATTTACAACATCTTGGCCTTTCTGTCAATGGGGACTTGATTTGGTAGGGAAAATCCATCCTTCCTCTTCAAATGGACACAAGTTCATTATCACTGTGATATAGTATTTCACAAAATGGATTGAAGCGGTCCTAATGACCACAGTAACTGGAAAACAAATTGCCTCTTTTTTTCTCAATTATCTAATCTGCAGGTACAAAATTCCCAGTTCCATCATCATAGATAATGGACGTCCCTTGAAAAATTAGGATGTGCGAGAACTATGTGAATAATTCAAGATCCAACATCATTTCTCTACACCTTACTACCCATAGGGGAATGGTCAAGCAGAGGCATCAAATAAAACAATATTGAAAATCCTAAAGAAAACAGTAAATGATGCTGGAAAGGATTGGCATGTGCAACTCAATCTGGCACTCTGGGCATATAGGACTAGCATCTAGACACCTATAGGAGCTACACCATATTTATTGGTGTACGGATCAGAAGCAATTTTTCCTCTTGAGGTAGAAATTCCATCGCTCAGAGTATCTTTAAAAGGCCTCATACCAGATGAGAAGTAACAAGTCAACAAATTGCAAGAACTAGAGCTTCTGGATGAAAAATGGCAGCATGCCTATGATCACCTCAAAGAATACCAACAACATATGTGCAGAAGCTACAACCATAGTCATCCCTAGGGTTTTCAAATTTGGTGATCTCATACTCAAATAAAATCCTAGAAATCAACAGGATCAAGAAAAGAAGGGGAAGTTTGAACCTAACTGGTTAGGTCCCTATGTTATCATATCACCCTATGGAGCAGGTACCTATCAACTTACAACTTCAGAGGGAGATGTGCTCGACGAACCAACCAACAACATCCATCTGAAGAAATTCTAGACCTGAGTGATCTAATGCATGGAAAAAGTGAAAAATACAAAAAAAAAAAAAAAAATCAGAAAAAAATCAAAACAACAAAAAGGTACAATAAAAACAAATGGTGAAAACTTGGCAACAGACACTATTTGTGAGGGAACAAATCCTCCATCTATCATTACTTATATCTTTTGTAACCAAAGTCAAAGACAATAGCCATCGCCCAACACTTTGTACCACACTATCACGGACATACTAAGCGTAGTCACTATCCTGGATTATCTGAAGATCAGTTCATTATACCCCACCATGGATTGGTAATCACTGTACATATCCACATCGATTGGTATATATAAACTAGGGGCAACATCCCTCTGACTTCAAGAGTTCCAACAATAAACCAACATGAATCACAACACACTGAGAAAATCCTGTCAACAACAACTCATTAGCTGAGAAAACAAAACATTGATCCTATTAACAACTTCAAACACACATAATGGATGATTTTCTATAGTATAATTTGTTTACATCTCGCATGAAGTTTTGACTATTTTTTGCACTTGAACTCTTTTGAATTATTGGATCCCCTAAATTTTCTCAATGATGCATCGAGCTAGAGAAGGTGGTTGGGGACTCCAATATTTTTTTGGTTTTCTGTCTGTGAGGTGATCACTTGTACTGTGCAAATTTTGTCTCGAGATGTGATTATGAAACATATCACTGAAGGCATTGTTCCACTTTGCGCATACAAATGGTTCAATCTTATTTGTTTATACGCAAGCAACACTCAGGTCATCTTGGTTCAATTATACCTCGACGCTTGTGCCATCTTGCAATATCAAAATCCATGTAAGTTTTTCTTAGGTCATTATGGTTCAATTATACCATTATGCTTGTATAAACTTCCAACATATCAACATCTCAATGATGATAAACACAAAAATGAAGCAAAAACATGTGACTACACAGGAATGACAAACGATAGAATGAAGATGATCAATTAGTTGCATATCATTTTACAATTAGTCGCATATCATTTTACAATTAGTTGCATATCATTATCATACATCTCATTTTCAAGATACCTCCCACATCATTATCATTATTATACATCTCATTTTCAAGATACATCTCACATCATTATCATTAGCATACATCTCATTTTCAAGATACATCTCACATCATTATCATTATCATACATCTCATTTTCAAGATACATCTCACATCATTACAATTATCATACATCTCATTTTCAAGATACATCTCACATCATTATGATTATCATACATCTCATTTTCAAGATACATCTCATAAATCAAAATCATGAATCATACATTCACATCATAATCAAATCAAAAACATTTATCTAAGCATTGTATCATCATCATAAAAACATCATATCCATGCATAAATCATCATAAAACACATCACATGTGGATTGGAAAATCAGCGTCGTATATATATCTCAAAAATGGTCAAAATATACAAAAGATGTCATGTCTATCAAAATACAATGATCAAAATACAAAAGAGACAAGTCTCTTAGGTGTGACTATCTCCTGAGGCTGATGGTCTCACAATAGATGTCCCAACACCTGGATCTCTAGGTGGATCACATCGAGAAGGCCCTGTAACACCTCTGCTCTCTATCCCTGATTGGCCCCGAGCTGATCGACTAGCGGTAAAACTAGGAGCCCTTTGCTCTCTGGGGACTAGGTCCTCATACAACTGCCTATAGTACTCAACTACCATGGTAGTGTACCGTATCTCCCTTAGTGTACCCCACATCAGGGCAGCAACTGTCACTCTCTACAATCTCTCTACTACCTCCTCTGCTCAACCTAAGTGCTCTATCACTGTATCTCGCTCTGCGGTAATCTGCGTAATCTGGTGCTGCTGAGCCAGTACTTGTGCATGAAGCTCCTACACTATCATCTATAAGGACCTAATCTATGCATCCTCTCGGTGAGTAGGTACCCTAACCTAAATAGGTACTTGTGTCATGGTACCACCAATCACTGTACCTATCCTAGGCATCGGTGGAGGTAATACATCTGATCTCCTCCTCTAAGTCGGTTGCCTGAACTCATCCATCCCACCCACAGCTGCTATCAACTCACCCACCTGACCAACTCCACCAACTCCAATCACCAAACCTCCTCTCCCTCCCTCCCCACCTAATCGCCTAACTCCTCCACCTCCTCTCCTCCCTCCATCTCCTCCTTCTATCCTCCCTCTATCTCCTCCATCCCCTCCTTTGTCTCCTCATCTCCCTCTACCACCTCCCCTCCCATCTCCCTTGTCATCTCCTCCACCTCCTCTCCCTCATCTCTTTGTCTCCTTACCCTCTTGGGCTGCTCATCATCATCATCATCAAAAGCGGGAATCATCTTCGTTGAATCTGATATCTATGCTATGACACGAGCCATAAAGAGTGCTCCAAACTCCTTTGTTATCCCCACATCTACCATGCCAAACCCATAGTCCCATATCTATCTAGCCAAATGCATGTACTCCTCCACGACCGCATCACTATCAATAGTCAGACCCCACTCTGGCACATCCTGCCTCCGACGAGCATATAGACATGCTCCCTGTGGTACACCCTACTATCGACCATATTGCCACTGTACTCGGCTATGAAAGAAACTCTCAATAACAAAAGGCATCCACCCTATCAGGTATCATGACATATATACATAGGACATCTCTAACCCATCCTTCACCCACACCTCACACTCAATAACGGTCTCCAGATGACCATATCAATGTCATCCAAAACCCTCCTCCAATGCTCTAGTTTGCCCAACTTACGTTGGGCAACTATACCTATATACCCACAGGCATAAGCCCGACCAACTAGCCTATCCTTGTCTGCAAGTGGCCTCACTACGGAAATGTGCTCCCAAGCCCACACCTGTAATAATGTGACCCCGACTGATAAACTGTTGTATCCTAAATATACCACCTGGTGCAAATCTCTGTATAGACGGGCCAACATACATGACCCCCAGGAAAAATTGCATCCCTGTGTCACCATATCCTCCAGCACCAGTCCCCATCCCACTGCTAGTCCCTCTGACCTACGGTCGGGACACAAGAAGCCACCTACGAACCCTGCCAGTACCGAAGGTAGTGGGGCATAATCAAAATCTTTGAACTCCTGCCAAGGGATCTCATACCCACAAATATGCTCGTCATGAAATATCCAGTGCAAAGCATCGGTCCCATCCTCCTCTATCCGCTCATAGGGTAATAGTGCTCCTACCATAGGGATCCATAGAATCTGATAACAGTCCTCTGGAGTGACTATGATCTCACCTGTAGCCAAGTGAAAGGTATTGGTGTCACTATGCCACCTCTCTACCAATGCTGTCAGTAAACCCTGGTTAATGATATACCGATGCATGTCCAATAAAGAGGACAACCCACATCTCTAAATGATATCTCTATCCACCTATGTCAATCGTGGAATCAAAGACCATGACCTCGAAAATCACTCTCGCAACTGAAGAACACCAAGACGTTCCTGTAACCAACAAATCATGTCCAAATATCTGTTCCCACATCTATCTGATAAATCAACACAATGAAGACTTGCAACAACGCAAGTATCAAATCAAGTTTCATATCGAAAATCAAATCCATATCAAAATCAACACAATAAGAACTTGAAACAACACAAGTATCAAATCAAGTTTCATATCGAAAATCAAATCCATATCAAAATCAAATTCCATATCAACTTGAAACAAATCCATATCAAATCAAGTTCCATATCGAAAATCAAATCCATATCAAAATAAAATTCCATATCAACTTGAAACAAATCCATATCAAATCAAGTTCCATATCGAAAATCAAATCCATATCAAAATCACATTCCATATCAACTTGAAACAAATCCATATCAAATCAAGTTTCATATCGAATATCAAACCCATATCGAGAAACAACTCAAAAATCCATATCGCACAACTCATATCAGGAACCATATCGGCAATCATAAATTGAAACTCATATCGGACATTAAATTCCATCGCAAGGCAAAAATCAAAGATGCAAATCAAATAACAAATCAGGATTATCATTCAATCAATCAGCTTGGTACTTCAACAACAAATTTTTTTTCACAATCTATCAAGACTCGAACATCATCACAACCGGCACAAAATTGGATAAAACATGCATTCCAAAGCATTTGGCAAACACCTACCCACCCCCAAATCATCTTCCTCATCTATTTTTCCCTGCAACGCAATCTTCCACATCAATCCATCTTTTTTTCCTGCTTACGCACTAAGAAAACCCTCCCATATGCTAAGTTGCCACCTATGCGCTAGCTAAACTCGGCTACACGCTAAAACCTTTACCTTATGTGGTAAGTTAACCCTACACGCTACCAAACTTACCCTTAGTGCTAATGTGCACACCCTGTGCGCTAGGTTATCCTACGTGCTACCCTATTTTCTACATGCCCTACCCTACACACCCTATGTGCTAAACTACCCTACATGCTACCCTAAACCTGTGAAGTGCTATTCGACAACTCCTAGACACTACCCTAGTTGGAAAACCCTATTCGTTAACTATTTTATCGTATGCGCTACAGAATTAACCCTATGCGCTAAACCGTGAAAATCTGACACAAAAAATTAAAAACATGATCAAAAGCGATAAAACAAAAAGCAAAAAGGGTGAAATTAGATGACTTACAGGTGGACCATACGTGACGGGCCTTCGGTGTCGATGAACGCGCTCGAATTAGTGTGAAGCATAAGGAACCGACATCTTGTCACTTTCCAAATGTCACTCTCACAGGAAGTCAATGGGTGCAAATGAAATAAATAAAATCACTTTTTACCTTTTTATAGGGTAAAAGTAAACTAGGGTTAGTAAGTGGGGCATGTATTTTGCTTGTTCTCTCGCTTTTAACCCTAACAAACATGATTTTTGGGAGATGAATCAATTAACATGCATTAAACATAGACAAAAATTCAAAATGCGATCAAATAAAAAATGATTATCAACTTAACATAATTTTAAATTTTTTTGATTCATCACCTGAGGGGGCATTATCAATATCGTTCATCAAATTTGGGGCACGAAATTGACAACTCGACATACGACATCACATCAATCAAATTTTGAAGAAACATCAATTTTCTTTGAATCAACATGTGCACTCACGTCACTTCAAAGAGGGGCAAAATGTAGACGTATAAAAATGACCACTTTCCTAAGTGAATATTTAATATTCATTTTATTCTCATTCCTCTATTTAATTAAATTAAATTTAATTAAAGCATTCACATTCATCTATTTAATTAAATAAGTTATTCAATTTATTTTATTAAATTCAGCTAAGCCTTTCATATCCTTTAATTAAATAAATCCTTTAATTTAATTAATTCCCCTGTCTCCCCTTTTAATTAAATTTACATTTAATTAAGTTGTTCACTTCAAATAAATAAATCTAATTTATTTAAATCCCCCACTTGCATCTATTTTTGTTGAAATAAAGCAATTTATTTTAATTAAAATTACACTCCCATCCACTTGCATTTTCCTACATCTCCCACTTGCCTCTCTAGCCCCCCTTCTAGATTCTTCTAACCCCTTTTAAATTATCCTAACCCATCCCCTAAATATTTTCACATCCCTAAACAAAGGGAAGTCACTTCTCAAACCCTCAAAGTCTTTGGAAACCATTAAAGGCTTTATGTCTTCAACAAGTTAACCTTGAAAGTCTTCCCAACCATTAATGGTTAACTCAACCCTCTTGCATGATTAGAGACTTTCTCTCTAAACTCAACCCTCATATAACCCAAGGGTCTCATCAAACATTCATTGCTTTGACCATGGTTATTCCTTTAACCCTTGCACAAGATTTTATCCCTTGGGTAAAAGCTTTATCCAATGGATAACCTTAACCTAATCTTAACCCTTACCTGCTGAGGTAACCATGAGGCCTTCTCAAGCATTTAATTCTTCTTACATCTCCTCTCAAGTAGTCTTATGTTGAAAATTATCACCATTTCATTGGTGAGAATTGCAAACATGGATTGATAGCATTCAATCCTGACCCTTGATAGGATCATCCAATTTGACCCTTCATTGCCCTATTTTCCCTATAAATAGAGCTCTCATTCCTCCATTTTCATATCCAAGTTTCATGCATCTAATCTATACACATTTTTATCAAGCATTTAATCTCTCTTTGAAATAGAAATAATCTAATAAGCATGTTAGAAGAATTTCTATTAGCATAATAATCACCTTAAGCTAGTATATCATGTTAGGATAGTGTTTTTGCTAATCTTTTCATCTTATCATCATATACATGCTAGTTTAATTCATATTTGTTAATATCATGCATATTTAGGATTGCATTCATGTTAGATTGATCAAACATCCCTCATTCTCATGATTGTCATCCCTAAGTCACTTTTCTCAGTGATCTATGAGCAAAGGCATTGGCTTGAGGGGTATTGTGAGATAAAGAACAATGGAACATCCCTTGGGAAGTTGAGCTATTCCATATAGGTCCATAAATTACACCAAGAGTCCCATTGGTGTGTGGACTAGTCCTGAATTCATAATATTCGTTTCATTGCACCACTTTTCCCGCATTTAATATTGACTCAATGTTTTTGATTTTTTAAATACAAATGACAGCTAAAAATTTAGATGATTTGAAAGACCATCTTGAATGCATTCATTTAAAAAAACACAATCTACTTCAAGAGAGGAATTATTTAACCCTAATATTCCCAATGCAACATAATATCAATTTAGCCCATGGGATTGTCAAGGGTATTTTGTTATGAATGGAATTTACATGCTTCTACTTTCCAGATATATAATTTGTGTTGGCATGGATTTCTCTCCTATTACTATCAACTTAATAACATTTCCTAATATTATATTGTTCTACTTGTATACAAAACTGTAGTTATAAATGCATTATTGCTAGGATATATATATATATTTTTTTAATAATATGATGAAACAATAAGGATCTGGTCAACTACTGAGAGGGGGGGGGGGGTTAAATCAGTAGATTAAAAACAAACTAAACTTAATCCCAACTCATAAACAAATTGCTAAACTTAACCGGTTTAGTTACTGTTATAAAAAACTGTAACTGCACTGTCAAACTTTTTCGGTTGACCAAAATATCAAAGATACAATGTAATAGATCTATAACTCACATACCATTTAATCAAAACATTAAACCACTTTACTAACATCAGTAATATCTTATTTCAGATCACTTCTGGTCATCTAAACATATCTAAGTGACTTTACCAGTTAATCATATAAAAAATATCCATAAAATTATTCACCACTTGACACAATGATTTTTCACATGGAAACCCAAATGGGAAAAACCATGATGGGGATGAATACCCACAAGTGTTCTGAACTCTTCTGAAGTTCACCCTATTATGAGCCAAGCCTTGTTAGAAGGTTATACAATAATGTCCTGTTAAGAACAAATCTGATTAGGGACCACCGAGTTAACGATTTGACTACAATACCCTGTCAGGAGTAACCTCGGTAGAGGATTTCAAATCAAAACTAATGGATCATGTGGTTAGAGGATTTAGATAAGACCAAGCTTGTTAAAGCTTCCCCTATTAGGGGATTTGATTGTTATAATGGTTAGAGAACAACAGGGTCTTTTCTGATATGGTAATAGCACTATCTTGCTTAGTCAAATTCTTTTCTGCTCCTATCCGCCTTCAAAACATTGTACAGACACTCCTTCTGGTTTGGAAACAATCACATTACCACACTTAACCAAATTGCCAACACAATTACAAAACAACTCATCGACCTTATAAGAAAATACACTAGGTGGGTAACACATCACAAAACCTACAAATCTCATAGATATTACAAACATCTCAGTTTAATGATGACCGTTAGATGACATAGCAATCAATTACACATTGTTCTAGACAACATCAACTGCTCCTAAATTACCGCTCATCAAATCCTGTAACTCATCACATGGTTATCACTTCATGCTATGCATTTTCTCATTCCCAAGATAAATAGTTATCTTCACACGCCAAAATCACTTTGAAACTCATCACGTGCATCATGCATACGTGGCATCTCCATCTCCGATCACCATTTGATCATAGATCATCATAACCAATTCACCAAGCTCCACCAGTTAGGGTTTGACAAATCAACTGGTTAGGGTTACCGGTTGATCACTCTTCTTGAAATACCAATACCAGTTTCCAACACTATTCTACTACTGGTTGCCAAACTACATCACTACCAGTTGTGATACAACTCCTTACTGGTTACTATTGACATCAATGACAACACTATAATTCATTAATGTAATATTCATGCAATGCCAACAATCTCCCCCTTTGGTATTGATGGAAATACAAATATCAATACCCTTTGATTGTGATGATTGAGAGTAATGCACATACACAGGTATAGGAATCTTGGTTTACATTTTCCATTGATCACTCTCCTTCAACCATGTCTCCATGTCTTCAGCTGGTAATTGGATATCAATCATATACAGTTATTATCCTCATCAATCATTCAACTCTTCTCCCCCTTTGACATCAATGCCAAAGTGAATATCAATAACAACTGGTTAACCATATCATGCTTCACCGCTTTGCAACAATGATTTGCAACTTGTTGCTCCCCCTATGGAATAGCTCCACTCTACACCAATCTTGCTTCAATATTTTCAATAAGCTCTGAGACTGATGTCTTCCACATCTACTTACTTGATCTCATGTAGGGATACAAACCCTAACTTACCTCTAAGATATTCAAAAGTATCCTTAGGCAGAGGTTTAGTAAAGATATCCACTAGCTGTTCCTTAGTAGATACATGCTCCAGTGACACATCTTTACTTTGCACTTTCTCTCTCAAGAAATGATACTTCAACTCAATATGCTTTGTCCTAGCATGCAACATCGGGTTCTTAGAAATATTTATTACACTGGTGTTATCACAGGAAATCCTTACCGGTTTTGAAATTTTCAACTTAAAACCTTCCAGAATGTGCTTCATCCAGATTGCTTGGGTACAATTCATATATGCTGCAACATATTCAACTTCTGCAGTTGATTGTGATATACAACTTTGTTTCTTACTGCTCCAAGACACTAGCCTTCCTCCAAGAAAGAAATCTCCTCTGGTTGTACTCTTCCTATCATCAACATTTCCTGCCTAGTCTGCATCTGTATAGACTTTTAAATCAAAGTTACCTGCATATGGATACCATAATCCATAATCAGTTGTGCCTTTCAGATATCTAAAAATTCTTTTAGTTGCTACCATGTGTGTCTCCTTTGGGCTCTTCTGAAATCTAGCAACCAATCCTACTACTTGAGCAATGTCCAATATACTGTGGACAACATAATGTAGTTCACCTATCATTGACCTGTACTCCTTTTCATCCACTAATGCATAATCATCTTCTTTAGACAGTTTACAACCTGTAACCATTGGTGTCCCAACTAGTTTATAGTCTCCCATTCCAAAAGTCTTCAATACGTCTTTCACATATTTGGATTGTGTGATGAAAATACCATCCTTCATCTGTTGGATTTGCATACCTATGAAGAATTTTATTTCACCTACCAGTGACATCTCAAACTCTTTCTTCATCTCATTAGCAAAATCATGATACATATCATCATTTCCTCCAAAAATGATATCATCAACAAATACCTCACTTACCAGTATCTTATCTCCTTCTGACTTGAGATAAATGTTACTGTCTTCACTGGTTCTCTGAAAACCTATCTTCACCAAGTGAGAGTGCAATCTTTTATACCATGCTCTAGGTGCTTGCTTTAGTCCGCATAATACCTTATGTACTTTGCACACCATTTCCTTTTCTACAGTTAAAGCATAACCATTTGGTTGTTCAATGTAGAATTCCTCTTCCAATATTCCATTTAGGAATGCTAACTTAACATCCATTTGATATACTTTGAATCCTCTGTATGCTGCAAAATCAAGTAGAATCCTAACTCCTTCCAATCTTGCAACTGGTGCAAATGTCTCACCATAGTCTTCACCTTCTTCTTGTGCATATCCTTTGCATAATAGTCTGGCATTATTTCTGACCACTTCTCCATCTTCATTCAGTTCATTCTTGAATACCCATTTTGTACCTATTACATTCTTGTTCTCCGGTCTGGGTACCAATGACCATTTATTGTTCTTCTCTATCTAGTCAAGTTCTTCTTCCATTGCCTTGATCCAATCTTCATCTGCAAATGCTTCTTTTGCAGTTCTAGGCTCAATGGTAGAAATCATACAAGAGTTCTCTCCAAGCCTTGTTCTTGTTAGCACACCTGCATTCATGTCTCCAATGATCTGTTCGGGGCTATGATTGAGTCTAACATACCTTGGAATAACATGATCTTGTTTTTTAGTCTCTTCTTCTTCTTCTTCTTCACTTTCTTCTTCTTCTACTGGACCTCCCTATTTCGGTTGAACTGGGGCTTCTGTGTTCTGTACTCCAACTTTTGGCTTCACTGGTTCCAGTTCCAAAAATAACGTGTAAGGTTCTTCTTCTTTCTTATCCTCACTAGTTTCTTTTGAATTCTTAGGAAATTCATCAACTCAAACATTAACACTTTCAATAATCTTCTTGGTCTGATTTTTGTAACACTTGTAAGCTTTTCTCTTGGTGGAGTAACCACAAAATATGCCTTCATCACTCTTGGCGTCAAACTTACCGAAATAGTCACCTCTCTTGATAAAACATCTGCTACCAAAAATCTTAAAGTAACTAACATTAGGTGATCTACCATACCAGTACTCATAAGGAGTTTTATCTTTACCTCTTTTAACCAGTATCCGGTTCATTGTGTACACAACTGTGCTGACAACTTCTCTCCAGAATGTCTTAGCTACACTTCCTTGTATTAGCATAGTCCTAGAAACTTCAACAACTAACTAATTATTCCTCTCTGCAATACCATTCTGCTGTGGTGTTCTAGGTGCAAAAATCTGCCTCTTAATTCCATTGTCTTCACAGTAACTAGTGAATTCCTTTGAAGTAAATTCACCACCTTGATCAATTCTTAAGCACTTTATCTTCTTACCACTTTCATTTTCCACTAAGGCTCTAAATGCCTTAAACTTACTAAAAGCTTATGTCTTGTCTTTCAAGAATGTGACCCACATCATCCTTGAGCAATCATCAGTAAAAATCATGAAATAATGATCACTTTGAATACTCCTAGTCCTCATTGGTCCACAAAGGTCGGTATGAACCAAATCTAGTAAATGTTCTGCTGAGAAAGATTTTCTCTTGAAGGTTGAGGATGCCATCTTCCCTAATTGACATTCCTTGTACAAAGCATTCACCGGTTTGTCCAACTGAGGAAAACTTCTTACTGATTTGGACTTATTTGTTGGCAATATAACAAGGATATTGAGAAGGTTGTTGATGATTATGGACATAATTGATTAAAGATGTTTTACTATCTTGATATTATTATTTTGTCATTGATGTCAAGAAATTGATTTTCTAATTCAGTATGATGTTGCCATATCTTAAGAAATATGATATGAGGACTATAAAGAAGTCGGTAAAGACATAGGAAAGAATATGATGAATAAAGGGATAAGCTATTCAATGGCCAACTCAACCGAGTCAGACAATGATGAGATCTTGATGTTTTAGATTGTTTTAACATCATACATATGTTGTAAAATGTAAAGGTTAATACTACACTATGTTATCAGGCAAAGAACCTAGTCAGTAAACCCTAAGGTTATCGCAGTCGATTAATGAAGACAGAATGTCTACCGAGTAAAGTTTAGTATTCACCGAGTTGTAACTGAGCTATAACATAATGCATTGAATTTTTACATGTGATATTTAATGAAAGAAGTTGATGAGCTAGAGCGGATCAATGATTGGCAAGCCGTGGAAGAAGTTTGTTAACAAATCTAAGGCAATGGAAAGTCAGCAAAAAGATCTACAACTCAGATTAAACCGCATTACCCTAACACAAGTTCCAAGATGATTGTGCAAGTTTCGAGGTAGGGTAAAACATTTTTTAGATCATAAGATACAATGAACCTGGACAAGATTGAAGATCTGATGGCTATGATTGATCATGGGAAATGTGATCAAGGAGATTAAGCGGTTAGATGATTGTTTATAAATAAAGAACTGTTGTTAAATAGTGGATGCGGGCAAGTGTATGCACAGGGATTCTACATAGTGATCACCGAGCACAGAAGCTTGAAGACCTATTGGAATAACAGAGTATTGATGCCCAACAAATAGACAAGATTAGTTCTATGTCTAGATTGTGTTGAACAAATAAGAATCTGCTTTAGCATTTTAGATGTGAAGTTGCAGATAGATTGTATTACTGTTAGCTTGTGAAAGTAACAGGAAATCTCTTAATCGAGTGGACTTAACAGTCTTATAAGTAAATCCTCTAACAAGGTGACATTCAAAATGAGTGTTTGAAATCCTTTGACAAGGTCACTTCTAACAAAGTGAAGATCCTAACAGATCTGAGGGAAATCCCTTAACTGGGTCACATCTAGCAATGTGTTTTGTAATCTTTAACAGCACTGGCTTTTAACCGAGCATACTCTAGAAGAGTATATTTCTTAGTGGGTCCAAAATCCCACAGTGGTTTTTCCCTATTTGGGTTTCCATGTTAAATCTGGTGTTATGAGGTTTATATTGTTCATATGCTTTTGAGTTTGCATGTTTGACAGTTTTTATTCTATGACTAATATATGTTACCGAGGTAGAATCTGATGTTTTCATTGATGATTAAGTTTGTATGATTCACCCCCCCCTCTCATCTTGTTGGCTATCGGATCTATACTTATATTAAGTATCAGAACTATCATTATTGACTGTTACAATGTTATCAAAATTTACATGATAGAATCTCTGATGCCAAAGCCAACTATCTTCTACTTTTGCAATTAAACAATTGTTGACTTTAGAACTTAAATGAATCAAGTTACCTCTAGTCCATTTTCTGGTTGCAATCAATTCACCTTTGCTTCCATAAATCTTGCAGACTCCATTCTTGAATTCCAGTGGGTAACCTTTATCATTGAGTTGAGCTACACTCAAAAGATTGTGTTTCAGTCCTTCAACCCAATAGATGTCATCTGCACTGCTTTTTCCATTCAAAGAGATGGATCCCTTTCCTTTCACCATGCAGGGCGAGTCATTTCCAAATCTCACAACAACTCCATTAAACTCTCTCAAAGTAAGAAAATTACTCTGGTCACCGGTCATGTGGTGTGAATAACCACTATATATAATCCAATCATCAGAATTATCCATGCGAGAGACTAATGCCTTCTGATCTGATGCCTCTTCTTTAATAGAAACAAAGACAATGTCCTCATTTGTATCTTCTTCATACTCCTCATCTGTAATTCCTCCATCCACTGCAATGAGACAATCCCTTTTACCTTTGCCTTTACTTCTTATACTTCTCTCATTTTTTCTCATTATCCCCATTTGGACAGTTAGCTGCAATATGTCCAATCTGGTTACATGCAAAACACTTCAAATGTAATTTACCTCTGTACTTATTGGTACCTCTAGGTAAGCGCTTGGCCAACAATGCTTCAAGCTCAATTAGACTGTCTTCATCATCAACCTCTCTGCTGGATCTAGACTCATGATTGTAACTAGCTTCTCTGCTTTTCCTTACCCGTGGGGTTGAAACTGAGGCTCTAAATGCAGATTCTGATCTTTGAACACTTCCACCAAAACCATTTAATTAAAATACAGTTAATTTACCAATGATGGAGTTAAGAGTTACTTTTGTTTTATCAATAGACTTGAGTTCCTGAATGGCTGAATCTCGGATAGCGTAGACTGGTAGAAGGGTTCTCAACACTTTGCTAACCACTGTGGTATCCTCAACTGTGCCACCAACACTTTTGATCTCTTTGACTATCTCCTTGATCCTTTGACCATACTATTGAATGTTCTCTCCTTCAGCCACTTGCATATAATCAAATTTACCTCTCAGACTCTCTTCTTTGACAATCTTAACATGCTCATCACCGCTATAGATATCTTAAGGTTTCTTCCATAATTCATAAGAAATATCCAATCCATGGACATCAACATACTCTAGATAAGACAAGGAACTGATAATGGCCTCCAATGCTTGATTATTCTCTTGTTGCTCCTTCTTTTGATCATCTGACAAAATCCTACTAGGCAAGTTATATTTAGTAACAACATGTTCCCATTATTGACATCCTAAGCTCTTGATATAGATCTTCATCCTATCACTCCAAATTCTGTAGTTTCCCCTATTGAATTTCAAACCTTCTTTATTCATCATGTTCTCCTAGATCTTTACCTCAAGCTGTTAGGCTTAAACACAAGAGGAGTTGAAATGCTTTGATACCAATTGATAATATGATGAAACAATAAGGATCTGATTAACTATTGAGAGGGGGGGCTGAATTAGTAGATAGAAAACAAACTAAACTTAATCCCAACTCATAAACAACTTGCTAAACTTAACCAATTTAGTTACTGTTATAAAAAACTGTAACTGCACTGTCAAACTTTATTGGTTGACCAAAATATCAAAGATACAATATAGCAGATCTGTAACTCACATACCATTTAATCCAAACATTAAGCCACTTTATTAACATCAGTAATAGCTCATTTCAGATCACTTCCGATCATCTAAATATATCTAAGTGACTTTACCAGTTAATCATATCAAAACATATCCACAAAATCATTCACCACTTGACACAATGATTTTTCACGTGGAAATCCAAATGGGAAAAACCATGGTGGAGATGAATACCCACAAGTATTCTGAACTCTTCTGAATTTTGTCTCGTTAAGTGGCAAGCCTTGTTAGAAGCTTATACAATAATGTCTTGTTAAGAACGGATCCGGTTAGGGACCACCCGATTAAGGGATTTACTACAATACCCCGTTTAAGGCAACACCCTGTCAGGAGTAACCTCGGTAGAGGATTTCAAATCCAAACTAATGGATCACCCGGTTAGAGGATTTAGACAACACCAAGCCTGTTAAAGCTTACCCTGTTAGGGGATTTGACTGTTGTAATGTTTAGAGAACAACAAGGTCTTTGATGATCTAGTAAGAGCACTATCTTGCTTAGTCAGATCTTTTTCTGCTCGTATCTTCCTTCAAAACATTCTACAGACACTCCATCTGGTTCAACAACAATCACACTACCACACTTAACCAAATTACCAACACAATTAAAAAGCAACTCATTAACCTTATAAGCAAATACAATAGGTCGGTAACACATCACAAAAATTACAAATCTCATAGAGATTACAAGCATATCGGTTTAATCATGATATTTAGATTACATAGCAATCAATTACATATTGTTCTAGACAACATCAACCACTCCTAGATTAATGCTCATCGAATCCTATAACTCATCACGCGATTATCACTTCATGCTATGCATTTTCTCATTCCCAAGATAAAAAGTTATCTTCACGCACCAAAATCACTTTGAAACTCATCACGTGCATCATGCATACGTGGCATCTCCATCTTTGATCACCATTCGATCATAGATCATCATAACCGATTCACCAAGCTACATCAGTTAGGGTTTGGCATATGAACTGGTTAGGGTTACCAGTTGATCACTCTGCTTGAAATACCAATATCGATTTCCAACACTGTTCTACTACCGGTTGCAAAACTGCATCACTACCGGTTGCAAAACTGCATCACTACTGGTTGCAATACAACTCAATTACTGGTTACTATTGACATCAATGACAACAATATACTTCATTAATGCAATCTTCATGCAATGCCAATAATAATTACTATCTTCAAGGGTATTTTGTTATGAATGGACTTTACATGCTTCTACTTTCCATATAAATAATTTGTGTTGGCATGGATTGTTCTCTTATTACTATCAACTTAAATAACATTTCCTAATATTATATTGTTCTACTTGTATACAAAATTGTAGTTATAGATGCATTATTGTTGGGATATTTTGATGTTTTTTCATTACTACATGGATTATATAATTGTTTTTGCAGGCATGTGAGAGTGGTGAGAGGTGAAAAGAAAATGTGGATGGTAGATAATTCTATGAATTTGTGTTTGTTTATGTATTATAAATTTTGGGCTATTTTGTTCTAATGTTTTATGTAGTTGTTTGTGTGTGTGCATGCATGTGATCGATAAAAATGGGGGTGCACTAGTCTAATTATGTCAACTACGAACAAAACCCAGTCACAACCAAATTATATTAAGGAAATACAACTCAATAGGCTCAAACTCAAACCAATTGGATCTCCACTCTCCTTATTTTAGTTGAAATTGATTTTAGAATGGTATGAATTAGGGTTGATGATGTAAAAGGGGTAATGATCAACATAAGAAAATAATTTCAAAATAGATATGCAGACATCAAGTATAGATCTGAAAATGGGAAGCAAAGGGGGACCTCTTTGTGAAATATGGGCTTGAAAATGCAGGTTAATGTTGCTAGGTGACCTTGACCTAAATTTTTTAGATGCGGGTATTAGATACAATTTCAGAATCAGGATACCATTATGAGTATTTCCCCAGATTTATGTTAGAAATGTGCTGGTTACTGTTGCTAGGTGACCTTGACCCAAGCTTTTCTCTTCTTCAATATCTAGCTCTATGTGTCTTAGTCCGCACTATCTAAATCTATATTTGTTCTCTCTATAATTTGTCACCTACACATAAGAGAGCAAAAATGTTGTTGGGTTGATAGGTGTTAACCTAGGTCAAACCTCGAGTTAGAATTAACCCTTAATGAAACAACTAAAAGGAAAACTCTAAAGTAAAATGTTGGATCTGTAATATTATACCCCAAGCTTGCTAATGTTTATGATGATGTAATTCTCTTTGAATATGACCCACAAGTGTTGATACAATAACATGACATTGCAAGATATAAAGAAGATTAATCATGAAAAATATGCTTACATGAAGATTGCTGCAACTTGCTTCTCCATAATGCTCAAATCTAAATAATATTTTCTCTTGAAGGATATGGTGGGATGAAATGATATCTTCTTGATCTTGTGTTGTTATCTTCTTATGTTATAAAAATTAATTAGAAAGATTATCTTATATAGGATTTCCAATGTATTTCATAAATTAAGCCGAGCTCGAACAATCTTTAAAATATCAGGATCGAGAATCAGTAGGTAAAAATGGAAACACCGATATATGTGTAAATGGGCCCCTTTTGGAGGGGAAAGGGCGACTAGCTCTTGTCCTCATAGAAAGGGGTGAAACAAAGGTGGCTCAATTTTGCACAGGCTTAGGACAGAGACCCAAATCACCATATGATCATATAACAACAATTTTGTAGTACAAATCTAGAAATATGCTTGAAAAAGAGCTAGGAAGAGACACACTATGACAAGGGCACAAAAACAAGTGTAAAATTGTAAAGGGTTACAATTTACGAAACTACTATGATATATATACACATACACATACACATATACATGTACATGTACATGTACATATACATATACATATACATATACATATACATATACATATACATATACATATACATATACATATACAAGTTGTGAACATTCTAGATGCCTAAAATTAATTTAGGCCTTTCCACATAATTAATTTAATTAATTGCGTTAGTCCTCTTCTTTTTAAAATTGGTTAAATCTTATTTAATCAATTAACCTTATAATTAATTTATCAATAAATTAATTATTTCCCATTCTTCTAAAAAACCATTTCAAATATCATTTATTTCTCCTAAACCCTACTTAGTTAATTAATCTCAATTAACTAGGCCACTCATGTGATTCCTACAAATCATTTTTCTTAATCCTCACTTAGCCTAATTGATTCTTCCATAATCATGCTTATCATTATCCTCCAATTTAAAATTCCTCCACTCATTCTCTCTTCTCATGTAACATCCTCCTAACTTTCCCACTTGCACTTTAATCACTCATTAAGACGCCTAATAAATCTCCTTAATCATTTGCACATCCCTAATCACCTTAATCCTTTCAAAGAAATTCAAATTCTTTGAATCTCCCTATGCATCCTCTTCCCAAGGAATTTTTAATTCCTTTTCTCATTTAGTCTTCCCACACATCCTCTTATTTTTGAAATTTTAGTTCCTCTTCCCCCCCTCCCCTCAAGGAATTTTATATTCCTTTTTCTCTTGCCAATGTACTTGGGAGCTCTTCCCCATGTACCTTGAGAGGCATTGAGACAAAAAATACCTTTATGGCATATCTCTTGAATCCCACACCTTGTCCTCTCAATCCTCTCCTCCATTTCAAATCAATATCAACCCTTCATTTTGAAATAAATACTGGCCATCCATTTTGGCCTCCTCCAATCTATAAATTGGTGTCTCATCTCCTCACAAATCATCCACTTTTTATCTAATCTTATGCTATCCATTTGAGATCCAAAAATCATCCATCATGCCATCATAATGCCAAAATATTACCTCATTATCCAATCGATCACAATCATGCTCATCATTTGAATCCAATCGCACCTTGTTGTGTAGTGGAGAGTATTCCACAATCTTATCAAAGAGCCAATCCAATCAAGTGGAGAAGGGGCACATTATTAACTTCACCTAAGGTTCAATCTGAGGAAGGAGAAGAAGGTATACGAGTATCACTTGCATTTTCATGATTTACTTGTGTTTTTATGATTAATATATGCATTTGATTCCTCTAACCATTTTCTCATCTCCATTTTGGCACACCTAGTGGGATCCACGTCCCTTGAAACAAATGATTTTTGTTGTTTTGTAAGCATTTTCTTCGCAGGTTAGTGGATCGACGTCTGCATCTACATTTCAACACCTCCTCTCTGCTATTTCGACGTCTCCTCTTTAGTCCTTCAACGTTTCCATTTAAGTTTAAATTTTCTTGCAAACCTCTTTTTTTGAATTTTTTTCATTAAAAATTGCAGATCAACGTATGCACATACCTTCAAGTATAAGCACATTTCAATCCAAAGATCAACATATGCGTATAGTTTCAACGTCTGAGCATAGTTCAATCCACAGATCAACATTTGCACATACTTACAACGTCTTTGCCTGGATACTTTTCTCGCTTGTTTTAAAAAATTTAAATTTTAAATTTTTGCTGGCTAATCTTTTTTTTTTTTTTTTGTAGGACCCCAATCAACGTTTGCGCCTACACTTTAACGTCTCCTCTTATTCTCTCCTACTCTCATTTTTTTTATAAATTTTTTAATTTGCATGCTAACTTTTTTCTGTGTAGCCCACCTCAATCAATGTCTTCGCAAACATTTCAACGTCTGCGCCTACACTTCGACGTCTTCTCTTTAAGTGTTTATTTTCAAAATTTTGCTAACTTTACTCTGTCCTTGCAACTTTTTCGCATATCCAAGACATAAAATATGACTACTAACACTCTTTTGCAGGACATTTTTTTGAAGACCATCATCTTTTCCACTAGATTTAGTTTCTTTTTCTTGCATTCTAGATTAACAAAAATCTTTCATTTGGGCCTAAAAAGAACATGTGTATTTTATGTTTGGTGCACTTTCACATTGTGTAGGGTGAACCCACCATCACACCTTTTATCCTCTCCCCTCGCCTTCATAGACTTTGGGTGATGAGAAAGATGATTGACAACACCCACAACTTTCTTTTGTAGTTGAGGGCTATTCTTGATTGGGGATTTCATCACCTCACAAGGGTAGTTCGAATTGGGACACATCAGGGATATCGACTCTCTCGACGTGATCTTGAGTGGGTTTTCTGAGCTGCTATATAAAGATGTTGTTCAGGTGGCTGAAGTGCTGAGTGAATTTGACATATGTGGAGACCCTCTCTGCACTGATAAGCTTAGTTAAATCCTTAAGTGGCTTGCTTTGAGAATCCATATTTGGATTGGTGATCCCTTAGAATTACACTAAGAACCTTGTTGTAGTAGCTCAAATCCCACATTCATAGTGCAGGGGATGTAGATTGTACCATGAAGTTACCTCTTATGTACCCACTCAAGATGAGACTAGAATTCCCCATATGATAGATCCTTGGATCTTTGGGATAACAGAATTTGGTATGCTCGAGAAGTGAGTGCACTGTAAGGGAGATCCAGTGCTACCAAAATCTCTATATGTCTGCTTGTTTGAGGTATCGCTTGTGCAAGAGGCCTATTGAATTGTTTTCATCTTCTAGCTCACTTGTACGAGAGGCCTATTGAATGGTTTCCATCTTCTATCCTAAAATGTATGTCTGACATGTGTCTTCATTTGTGCAAAACCAATGAAATTTTGTTTGGGCTAATCTAGGCCCCCTTCACTTTCACACTTGTCATAAAGCGTTGGCTTGTCCAATGTGCTTGTCATTGTTTGATTTCTCTTTCCAAGAGTAGATAACATCCAAAACATTCCCAAATTTGATCAAACATTAAACCAAACCCTCCAATCTTCAGTTTGTCACTGTCAAACCCCTCCGATCAAGTAAAACCTCTAATCAATTTTCATCCATCCAAACAATCATCAATCCCCAGCTAATATATCTATCCAATAATCAATCCAATCTTGGGTAACCTTCCCCTTAAATTCATTCTCTCATAATCATTTTCATTCCATGCTTAAGGACTTAGCACATTAAAATAATCAAATCTCCAAAATTCCAATCTATCAAATTATCCAATCAATCAATCAACCTCATCCTAAGGTTGAAACTTTGTGAAAGTTTGATTTAGACCTTTATCTTTAATCAATCACCAATTAGATTTTGTGCTTGGGAAAGAATCTCCCCCAAGTACCTTTTCTTAATCATTTTGGGTTGATCAAAACCATAATCCTTTTACCCTCTTTTGCTTAGGAACGTAACGCTACCCTAAGTAGAAGAAGGCTTGATCAATTGCAAAGGTCTAAATTTTACCTAGCTTGGTTGTGACCTTGCTTTGTGGTTAACATCATCAATTCCCATCTAAGTCTTAATTCAGGGTCTAAGGTTTCATCTTAATTCAAATCAATATTGTCCTAATCCAAGGACCAATCCAATTCAATCCAACCAAATCAAATCAAATCAAATCCAATCCAATCCAATCAAAACCAATCCAATCCAAACAAATCAAATTGAATCAAATCAATCCTCAATCAAATCCAAAGTTGCTAAGTCCTAGTCCTCATTTTTATCTAGCATCATCTCATCACTTTTCTCGATCAAGTCTATCCATTCAAGTCCAACTTGTCACCCCATTCCCATCATTTTGAGGTTACCCTTGCATGGTCTACATGCACTCACAAAAGTAAAAAATTGGCTACGCAAAATCCACATTCAAACATCATGGGTTGGTTTGAAGAAATGGTTATGGAAGTTCAAGGATCACCTTATCAATCATGCCCAACCAACTCATACATGCCTCAATTCTATCCAAATTCCACCTATTCATGTCTCCCACCCCAGCCCACTTACTAAGTCAATCCCAATTCATCTCACATCTCTTATCCTTCCTCTACCTTTGACAAGGGAAATCCTTCTTATTCCCCATCCATGTCTTTATATTATCCCTCATCCACATACCTCTCCTATCGAACATCTATACCGCCATCTTCTCCCCCACCCACATCCCAATCTGATACAGGAGCATCCCCGGTTCACAATAATCTTGCATCAACCAAAAACATTTTCTTTTATGTTTTGTTTTTTGTTTTTGTTTGCAATTTTCCTTTCTATGTGTCCTAGTTTTGGCTTACCGGATCCTATGGAGTTGGATCCTACTTGAAGACTTGATCATATTTCTTTCTTTCAAACCGTATCTCTTTTGGATAACTTTCCGTAAAGATATCGCTACTGGTTTTCATGATAATTTCTTGTTACTAGTTGTTCCTTTCTTACTGGTTGCCTGAGACCTATTCTGGTGATCTACCAGAACCCATTCCGAAGCTTTTGGAGCCTTGGACGTTGATCTTGATCTTTCTTGGCATGTGGCCGACCTTCTATGTTTCATCCTTTGGATTTTCCGAAGGAATTTCTTGACGAAGGCCGACCTTGTTCATTTTGCATGTTAGGTCTTGTTCTTCGGGTTTTAATCCCTTTTGGGCTAACCGGATCTTTTGGATCGATACATATTTATAATCATGATTTATAATGTAATCAATTAGAGAATCAAGGAGTATCAGATAAATAGACTATTCCTAGAAGATAGATCTTTCGATTCAAGGTCCCGGTGTGACTTATTCTACCAGGCTTGTGTGCCGGTATGTTGTAACCCGGTTGTTACCAATTGGATGTAATAAAATTTCATGCAATAAAACTATCTATTCTACATTGCCTCCATCATATCTATGTGTTTCCCTTGTGTTTACTCTCACTGACTAGTTTGGACTGATCTCCTTGAGGTCCCTCCTCACCGGTGACTGCTTCAACTAGTTTTAGAGAGAAGTTCATTCCAGAGGTTACTTGTCCTAAAATTTCATTGTAGGGTGGTAGCTTATGGATCCAACCTACAATTGCAGAGGATTAGCGTGAATCAATGACGCAAAGAGGAACTAGGAATGGTGGAGCGCATGGGAATGCAGACCTTGCTGTGATGGAGATGTTGCAAGGAATAGCGGCCCAGTTAGAAGTCATGGAGACAACCTAGAGAAGAGGCCCTGACTAAACAAGTGAACCTACCGGTAGTTGATCCGGATGAAGAAAGGTTTTTAAGGGTTTTGAGTAGGGCAAACACTAAACCTCATTTTACCCCACCAGAATATGATGGGAAGTTAGATTCAGATGAATTGATGGATTGGATCTCGGAGATGGAGAAGTATTTTGATTTTAAAAACACTGTAGAAGAGAGGAAGGTGAAATATGTCTGTACCTAGTTGAAAGGTCACACATCTCTTTGGTGGGAGCACTTGCAAGTTGATAGGAAAAGAAGAGGTAAAGAAAAGATTAATACATGGGATAGGATGATTGCTAAGTTAAAATAAAAGTTTTTCACAGCGAATTATCAAGTGGATTTGTTCTAGAAGTTGCAGAATCTGAGATAGAAGGAATCTAGTGTGAAGGAGTACACCGAAGCATTTTATAAGTTGAACCTCAGATCTGGACATGTTGATGATGAAGTTGAACAAATTGCAAGATATTTGAACAGATTGCGTATGTCTATACAAGATAAACTTAGTATGATCAAATTGGAGAGTGTTGAAGAGGCTTACCAGTATGCAATAAAGGCTGAAGAGAAATTGAACAAAAGGCATGAGCAGAGACAAAGAGGTAGAGGTGGAAGGTTTACCAGAGGAAGATTTCAAGGAGGGAGAGGATATAGCGGAGGAAGAGGAACCAATACAGATCAGAACAAGGACAAGGAAGTGAGCAAAGAAGGTAATTCATATCGAAATGATGATAGAAATTTCTACCGAAGGAGAGAACTGGATGGTTACTAGAATGAGAACTTTGGAAGACAGGATAAGAGGACATTTAGAGGAACTTTCTTTAAGCATGGAGGAGAAGGAAACTATGCATTTGAATGTAAGAAGAGAAAAGCTACTAGAAGAGCAACAGTGGTGGAAGAGAGCCCCACCATATCAGACAATAAACTGGAAGATGGAGAACTATTGATGATGAGGAGAGCTTTGTGTCATGCTGGAGGAAATGAAGAACCCTTGTAGAGGAAGAACCTATTCAAGACTAGATGTAAGGTATCTAGTAAGTGTTGTAAAGTTGTTATTGATAGTGGTAGTTCAGATAATCTTGTTTCAGAAGAGATGGTGAATAAGTTAAAATTGGAGAGATTAAAACACCCTAAACCTTATCAGATAGCATGGATTAGGGATGAACATAAGTTGTTAGTAAGTGAACAATGTTTAGTAAAATTGAAAATTGGGAATTATCATGATGAAGTTTTGTGTGATATTATGCCTGTGGATATTTGTCATCTTTTGTTGGGAAGAGCTTGGCAGTTTGATAGATAGGCAATGCATGATGGGAGGAAGAATACATCCATTATTGTGGCCAATGGGATGAAGAAAACCTTGTTACCTTTGGAGGAACCTTTGAAGAATAAAGTCTATAAGAATGCCAGAATCTGTTTAGTAGATGGAAGAAAATTTATGGATGGACTGAGACATGAGAATGTGTGTTTTGCCTTAATTCCTAAGAAGACTGAGAGACCAGAACCGGGAGCAGAACACCCAACATAGATAAGAGATTTGCTGATAGAATATGAAGACATCATTTTAGATAATGTACCTGATAGATTAGCACCTGTTAGAAGTATTAGTCATTGCATGGACTTAGTTCCCAAAGCTAGTTTGCCTAAAAAAGTTGCACACTGGTTGACACTGACAGAGAATGAAGAATTAAATAGACAGGTGCAGGAGCTATTGGAGAAAGGTTTGATTAGGGAGAGTCTAAGCCCTTGTGCACTACTATCTGTATTAGCACATAAGAAGAATGGATAATGGAGGATGTGTACCTATTCAAGAGCAATAAACAAGATCACTCTAAAATACTGGTTTCCCTTGCCTAGGATGAATGATATAATGGACTATTTGAGTGGAGAAAAATACTTTACAAAGATAGATTTGAAGAGTTGATATCACCAGATCAGGATCAAAGAAGGTGATGAGTGGAAGACAACATTTAAGACAAATGAAGGACTATATGACTGGTTGGTGATGCCTTTTGGATTGACTAATGTACCGAGTACTTTCATGAGGCCGATGAATGAAGTATTAAGTAAATTCTTGGGTAAGTTTGTTATTGTGTATTTGGATGACATTTTGATTTTTTAGTAGAACAAAAGAGGAGCATTTGTTGCAGTTAAGAAAATTTTTGTAGAGGTTGAGAGAAGAGAAGTTGCTGATAATTATCAAGAAGTGCACTTTCATGAAGGATGAGTTAGTCTATTTGGGCTTTGTGATATCTGAGGATGGTTTGAAGATGGACTCTAAGAAAGTGAAAGCCATTTTTGAGTGGCCTACACCAGAAAGCATTAGAAGGTGAGATCATTTCATGGATTGACTATTTTTTACCTAAAGTTTATTAGAAATTTCAGTTCAGTTTGTAACCCTATGACTGAGACCATGAGGGGAGATTAGAAGAAATTCAAGTGGACCACCGGAGAAAACAAAAGTTTTGAATTGTTGAAACAAAAAGTGACTGAGCAACCCATGTTGGCTTTACCGAATTTCAATAAGGTATTCAAAGTGGATTGTGATGCAAGTGGAACAACAATAGGAGCAATTTTGAGTCAAAAAGGGAGAGCAGTAGCATATTTCAGTGAGAAATTGAATAATGCTTGAAAGAGATATTCAGTGTATGATCAAGAATTTTATACCATAGTTCAAGACTTGAAGAAATGGAGACATTACTTGTTGCCTAAGGAGTTTGTATTGTATATAGTTCATCAAGCTTTGCAGTATTTGAATAGTCAGAGTAAGTTGAATCAAAGACATATGAGATGGGTAGAATTATTGTAGAGTTACACCTTTGTGTTGAAGCATAGAAGTGGGAAATCTAACAAAGTTGCTAGTGCATTGAGTAGGAGAAGGAATTTGCTGATAGAGATGAGAGTGACAATATTAGATTTTGAAGATTTGAAGACCTTGTATGATGAACACCCAGATTTTGCAGAGCCTTGGAAAGCATGTAGAGAACTAGTTATGGTTGATAGAAGCAAATGGTTGGATTATTTCATTCAGGATGGGATGTTATTCAAGAGGAGTTCAGTTATGCATACCTAAGAGTTCCATGGGAGAGAACCCAATCAAAGAGAAACACAACGAAGGTTTAGTTGGACATTTTGGCATTGATAAAATAGTTGCATTGGTGAGTGAGCATTACTTTTGGCCCCAGATTCATAAGGATGTTAAGAGATATGTGTAGAGTTGTAGAGTTTTTCAAGTTGCAAAAGGTAGTAGTCAAAATGTGGGATTGTATAAACCTTTGATAGTACTGGTAAGACCTTGGGAGGATATAAGCATGGATTTTGTACTTGGATTGCCTAAGACACCAAGAGAAAATGACTCTATATTTGTGGTTGTGGATAGATTTTAAAAGATGGACCATTTCATACCTTGTAAGAAAACATCAGATGCATTGCATGTAGTAAACCTATTTTTCAGAGAAGTGGTGAGATTGCATGGATTACCTAAGAGAATAGTTTCAGACAGAGACACTAAGTTTTTGGCTATTTTTGGAGAACACTTTGGAAGAAGATGAAGATAGATTTGAAGTTTAGTTCTACTTTTCATCCATAGACTGATGGACAGACGGAAGTAGTTAACTAGAGTCTGGGAAACTTGTTGAGATGTTTAGTGGGAGATAAAACCGAAAGTTGGGATTTGATCCTTGCACAAGCAAAGTTTGCCTATAACAATTTAGTGAATAGAAGTACCAGAAAAACACCTTTTGAGATTGTTACCAAAGTGCATCCTAGCGGAATAGAAGAATAGAGAGACATTAGCAGTGAAGACTGAAAGAGTTTAGAAGCAGAAGATTTTGCAGATCACATGGCAACATTGCATATTTAGGTTAAACAACATTTGGAGGACATGAATAGAAAATATAAGGGGAAGGCAGATGAGAAGAGGAGACATAAGGAACTTGAAGTTGGCAATGAGGTGATGGTATACTTGAGAAAAGAGAGATTCCCGGTTGGAACTTATAATAAGTTGCAGATGAAGAAGTTTGGACCCTGTAAGATTTTGAGAAAATTCAGTTCTAGAAATGCATATGAAGTGGAGCTACCAGATAGTTTAAGTATTTCACCTATATTCAACATTGCAGATCTTCATGAGTACCATAAACCAAAATTTAGTGAGGATAGTGTTGCAGACCTTGAGAAATAATTTCCATGGAAGAAACCATATCAGATTGAAGAAATTTTGGACAGTAGGATTGGGCGTAGTACTCAGAATAGTCAGTACAAAGAATATCTTGTGAAGTGGAAGAGGAGACCACTTGAAGATTCATCTTGGATTTATTAGGTAGAGGTAGACCGCCTTGGTTTCCCTTCGACCTCAGCAAAGTGAGAGGTTGTCTTTTTCATTAACCCTGGATGTCTGATGCAGGAGCATCCCTGGTTCACAACAATCTTGCATCAACCAAAAACATTTTCTTTTCTATTTGCAGTTTTAGTTTTCCTTTCTGTGTATCCCAGTTTTGGCTTACCGATTCATGTGGAGTTGGATTCTACTTGAATTCTTGATCATATTTCTTGCTTTCAAACTACATCTCATTTGGATCACTTTTCGACAAGATATCACTACAGATTTCCATGAGAGTTTCTTGTTACCAGTTGTTCCTTTGTTATTAGTTGCCTGAGACCTATTTTAGTGATCTACTAGAACCCATTCCAAAGCTTGCAAAAACTTGGACGTTGATCTGAATGTTTCTTTGCATGTGGCTGACCTTCTACATTTCATCCTTTAGATTTTCCGGAGGAATCTCTTGGCGGAGGCCAACCTTGTTCATTTTGTACGTTAGGTCTTGTTCTTCGGGTTTTGATCCCTTTTGGGCCGACCGGATCCTTTGGATCAATATATATATTTATAATCATGCTTTAGAATGTAATCGATTGGAGAATCAAGGAGTATCAGATAAATAGATTGTGCCTAGAAGATAGATCTTTCTATTCAAGGTCCCAATGTTACCTATTCTACCATGCCTGTGTGCTGGTATGTTGTAACCTGGTTGTTACCAGTTGGATGTAATAAAATTTCATGCAATAAAACTATCTGTTCTGCATTACCTCCATCATATCTATGTGTTTCCGTTGTGTTTACTCTTGCTGACCAGTTTGGATTGATCTCCTTGAGGTCTATCCTCACTGGTGACTGCTTCACAATCCAATCTTGCATTAAATCCTAAACCTTCACATAATCCTAATCCTCTAAAATCCACACCATCCCCATCCTCCAGGTCCTTTCTCCATAATTTTATCCAGGAAATGATAGAAAATGATACAAAATCCCCACATCAAAATAAAGTTTTCCAATCCCCCCAAGTCCTCCGTCCTCTCCAAATCAAGACAACCCTCAATTACCTAAGCTTTATGATACTCCCATCCCCCATATATTTAAGTCAAAGAATCCACCTCCTCCTCCATCACAACATCCCCCAACCCCCAACATGTCACGAGGTTGTTCCAGAGTATGCAAGAATAAATTCCTCTCCTTCTCAAGATCAAAGTATCCCTCCATCTCACAATGTCACTCCATCTCACGATGTCACTCTATCTCAAAATCTATGTCTACCCTGCATTCAATCTCATGATTCCATCCCCTCCACCTCCTCTCAAGAGAAAATAATCCCTCCATCCAATGCTCTCCTCCATCTCAAGATCCAATCACTCCTTCCACTCCACCACATGATCCCATCCTAGGTCAAGATCAAAGTATTCCTTCATTTCTATGTCATGATATCAATCCATCTCAAGATCCTAATATTCCTCCTAATCCCCCACAAAATCCCAATCCTACACAAGATCCCATCACCCCTATCCAAGTTGTACATGAATCCCATACCTATCAACTTAGCTCTTCCACCTTCATCCACTTTGATTTCATCCAAGAGCTTACAATCCCTCCTACATCCCATTCCCCTCAAAATAGACTCGCATCTTGTTTCCAAAATAATAAGTATCCCATTGGAAACAAAATTTGTGAAAAAATGAATTATCAAGGAAAAGGGTTAGGCCTCCACGAACAAGGTGTTGGCATTACATTAAGTTTGATGATATTGAGAAGGTTGTTGGAGATTGTTGATATAATTGATAAAGGATGATTATTGTCTTAATAATATTATTTTGTCATTGATGTCAAACAATAGATTTTCTGATTCAGTATGATGTTGCCATATCTGAAAAATTATGTTTTGATGAGTATAAAGATGTTGGTAAGTGACACAGAAAGAATGTGAAAATGAAGGGGAGTAATAAGTTATTCAATGGGCAACTATTACCGAGTTAGATAGCGATGAGATTATGTTATTTTGATTGTTTTGATATCCTATATATGTGTATTCGAAGACTGAATATGAAGGAGAAAAGATTTCATGTAATAGAATGAGTAAAGGTTTGATACTGTTCTTGTAGACACCCAAAATTGTCCAGTCTAATTAAATAAATATTTTATTTATTTAATTATCTAAGCTTAATTCTTCTATTAATTAAATAAATCTTTATTTATTTAATTAATTCATTTATCCTCTTCTAGCCTTATTTCTCATTTAAATAAATACCTCTATTTATTTAAATTACCCTTTTCCTAAATTAAATAAATATCTTATTTATTTAATTGATCTCACTCCTTCTATTAATTAAATAAATCTTTATTTATTTAATTAATTCATTAACCTTTTCTACCCATGACACATGTCATTCATCTCTTAATTCATAAACTACCTACCCCTTTCATTATTTTATTATTTCTTTTACCTACCCTCTAATCATAGCCGACCTCCTTTTACACCTGTCAATCTTATCCCTCCATTTCATATAGTGTCTTCTATATAAGGAGATGCTTCCTTCATTATCAAACCCTAATCAATTTATGCACTTGACTACACTACGCTTTTCATATGCGATCCTACTTGCAACCACATTTCCGTTCTTTGTTGAGCTCTTGTGCACATAAAATCTGAGAGCAAATATATCAAGAAAGATCAATGGAGATAGGAAGAATGGAGATCCAAACCCTATTGGACATGTGATGGTATAATCTTTGTGATTTCATTTGATTTGCATTGTCTTAGGTAATCTTCATATGTTATGGTGGATCTTTGTTGTTGTTAGGCTAGGGTTTTGTGGTTGAATTCATTTAGTCTTTCAATATCGTTATTATTGTTTATCCATTTTCACCATATACAGTTCTATTTTACTGAGCAAGGAGCTAGTCGGTAAACACCAAGGTTATCAGTGTCGGTTAAAGAAGGAAGAAGTTACCAAGTAAAGTTTTGTATTTATCGAGTATCAACCGAGCAGTAACAAAATGCATTGGATAAATAAATATATTATTAAATGAAGGATGCCAATGAGCTGGAGATTTATAGAAGATTGGAATGTCCTGCAAGAAGTTTGTTAAGGATCAATGGCAATGAAAATTCAAGAGTTAGATCTACAGCATAGATTGAACGGTCATAATCGAGCACAAGTACTAAGGAAGGTATACAAGTTCCAAGGCAAGATAAAACATTTTTCAGTTTGAAGGATTCAATGAACCTAGTCAAGTTTGAAGATCTGATGGCTAAGATTAATCATGGGGAATGTGATTAAGGAGATTAAGCAGTTTGGAATTGTTATAAATAAGGAAAAGTTGATGAACAAAGAATGCGGGAAAATAGAAGAACAGTGATGCTGCTGAAGTGATTACCGAGTACATAATATTGAAGATTAGATTGAAGAACAGATTGAGAAGCCCAACAAGGAGGAAGATAAGTCTTATGACAAGATTATTTTGAGCACATAGAGTCTGCTTTAACATTTCAGATGTGAAGTTGCAGATGTATTTTATTACTGTTATTTATTTTTGTAAGTGACAGGAAATCTCTTAACCGAGTGGACCTAACAGTCTTATTTGTAAATCCTCTAGCAAGGTAACATTCTGAATGAGTGTTTGAAATCCTTTGACAAGGTCACTTCTAACAAAGTGCAAGTTTCTGATAGATCTGAGGGAAATCCCTTGACCGGGTCGCATCTAGCAATGTGTTTATGTAATCTTTAATAGGATTGGCTTTTAACCGAGCATACTCTAGAAGAGTATATTTTCTTAGTGGGTCTGAAATCCCTTAGTGGTTTTTCCCTATTTGGGTTTCCACATTAAATTTGGTGTTATATGTGTTTTGTTGTTTCAAGTTTATCAGTTTATGAGTTTGAATGATTTACAGTCATAGTTGCATATCAAGTAAGTTCTACCGAGGTTGAATCTGGATGGATCATTGCATTGTGAGTTTATCTGATTCACCCCCCCTCTCATCTAACTAACAATTGGTATCAGAGCTTGGACTCCGAAAGAAAAGTTTAAAGGAACTTGAGGCAAGATTCAAAGATGTATAAAAGGGATGCACCAAAGTTGAACAAGTCAAGTTTCTCCACATTCCAGAAAAGGATGAAGCTGCACTTATTAGGAATTGGAGAATATGCAACGTATTATCTGGAGAATGATTACACTGCACCAAGAACCTACCCGATGACAATGGAAGAGATAAAGGAAAAGCAAGAACACATTCAAGGAATGATTCAACATTGACCGACTCAGAGTTTAATGATCTAGAAGGTTGTAATGATACCAAAGCTATGTGGAATAAGCTTATATCTGTGGATGGTGGTGATGAACATGTTCAAAGAGAAAAAGTAGATAGTCTAAGAGGACAACTTGAATCCATGATAATGAATGAAGGTGAGAACATAATCCAATACAATACAAGGTTAAAGGAAACTGTCAATCAAACCAAAGGAGCAGGAGGAACTATTGAAGAAAAGGATGTAACAAGTAAGTTACTGAGAACAATTCTACCTGCTTATGCCATTCGAATCTCTGCAATTAATGAATTAAGGTCTATACCAAAAATGCCAGTCTCTTTGGATGCTACTATCGGTAAGCTACATGCTTTTGAGTTGAGTAATTTTGATAATAGTGGGTCTTCGGTAAACAAAGTTGAATCTGCATTCAGTTCTTTTCATCTTGATGAATCTAATGATTACAATGATAGAATGTATAAGTATGTTGAAGGAAATCACAGTGGAGCAAGTGAGAGATTTCGCAAAAACATGGAAGAAGTACTTAAACTATATGAGGAAATCAGAAAGCAAGAAGAGTTTGAAGCATTATTGGCCAAAAGGTTACCGAGAGGCAAAGGTAAGTATAAAGGAAAGTTACCTTTGAAATGTTTTAACTATGATAAAATTGGACATATGGCTTCAAACTGTCCTGACAAAGAATCTAGTGAAAAGAGAGAATACCGAGATGACAGAAAGAAAGACTACCACTACAGAGGGCACCAAGACTTCAGAAGGAGAGATAGAAAGACATGCCTAGTAGTTGATGAGGAATCTAATGATGATAAATCTGATGGGACTGAGACAGAGGAAGTTGTATATGTGGCTATTAAAGATGAATTAGATGAAGAAAGGCATGAAGAAAAAGCCTTAATATCACACATAAATAACAATGATTCTTGGATCATAGATAGTGGTTGCTCACATCACATGACAGGTGATAAACACAAGTTTGTTAAATTAGAAGATTATGTTGGAGGTTATGTAAGATTTGGTAATGATGCACCATGTCCTGTGAAAGGTAAAGGATCTATCACACTTCTTGACAATGCTAAATGTGATGATGTATATTGGGTTGAAGGTCTAAAATATAATTTGTTGAGTGTAGCACAGTTAAACAATACAAGATATCAAATATAATTTCAGAAAGGAATTGTCAAAGTTCATGACAAACATGGAAAGTTGGCTGCTACCGGGACTCAAACAAGAGGTGATACATTTCATCTTGACTCAACTCGGAACAATTTTCTGTATGCAAAAATAGAAGACACCTGGTTATGGCATAAAAGGTTTTGTCATGTAAATTTTGATAACCTAATCAAAATATGTAAGAAGCACCGAGTAAGAGATCTACCGAACATTGAAAAACCTAAGAATGCAATATCCCGAGGATGCCAGATGGGTAAGATGACAAAATCAAGCTTCACAAGTAAGTCTTACACTTCTAAAGGAATTTTAGATCTCGTACACATTGATCTTTGTGGTCCTATGAAAGTTCAATGTTATTATGGTGATAAATACTTCATATTATTTGTGGATGATTACTCAAGGACGATGTCAGTTATGTTTTTAAAAGAGAAATCAGAAGTCTTTCAAATGTTCAAATAGTATAAGGGAAGAGTTGAAAATGAAACAGGAAGACAACTGAAATGTCTAAGATCTGATAGAGGAGGAGAGTTCATTTCAGATGAATTTAACTTATTCTGCAATGATCATGGTATAAAGAGACAAGTGTCTGCACCGAGAACACCACAACAAAATGGGATAGCTGAAAGAAGAAACAGATCAATTGTAGATTGTGCTAGAACCTTGATGATAGAAAAGAGGGTACCTCAGATATTTTGGAGAGAAGCAATAAGCACTGTAGTTTACACCCTGAACCAAGTACAACTGATGAAAGGAACTATGAAGACACTGTATGAAATCTGGTATGACAAGAAACCAAATGTAAGTTATTTTAAAATATTTGGAAGTAGATGTTATGTTCACAAAGATGATAGAAATGGAATATTTGATCAGAAAAGCGAGGAAGGAACATTTCTTGGTTATTCCTCTAGGAGTAAAGCATTTAAATGTTTGATCAAATCATCTAACAAAATAGTGGAAAGTGCAAATATGAAAATTGATGAATTTGCAGAAAGGAATGATGAAGGAAACTCCAAAGAACCAAAAGATTATGAAGAGTTTGTATATGTACAACTGAGAAGTCTAACCGACAAAGCTAATGAAGAAAATACTCAGTTACCGAGTGATGAAGAAGATCATACAGAGTCTGCCGAGCCTATATTAGCAAAATATGTCAGAAGAAATCATGAATCAAGTCAGATTATAGGAGATAAGGATGATCCAATGATGACAAGGAACAAACTGAGACAGAACACATGTCTGATATCCGAGTTTGAACCGAGGATAGTAAAAGAGGCATTAAGCAATGAAGATTGGGTGAATGCTATGATAGAACAGATTGAACAAATCAAGAAAAATGAAACATGGACACTGGTCCCAAGACCAAAAGAGAAAAATGTAATCGGTACAAAGTGGATTTTCAGAAATAAGCTAAATGAAAAAGGTGAGGTTATTTGGAATAAAGAAAGGCTAGTTTGCAAAGGTTATGCTCAAGAAGAAGGAATAGACTATAGTGAGACTTTTGCACCTGTGGAAAGACTTGAAGGAGTGAGAACATTGTTGGCATATGCTGCTTACAAAAATTTCAAGGTATATCAAATGGATGTTAAATTTGCATTTTTGAATGGTATACTAGAAGAAGAAGTTTACATTGAACAACTTGAAGGATTTATTGAAGAGAAGAATAAAGATCAGGTATGTAAGTTGAACAAAGCTTTATATGGCCTAAAGCAAGCACCTAGAGCATGGTATGAATGGTTGCACTCTTACTTAATCAAGATTGGATTTATGAGGACTAGTGAAAACAACAAGATGTATATGAAGAATGATGAGATTAATGGAATACTAATTTTAGCCATATTTGTTGATGATATTAAATTTTTGTGGTAATGATTCTTTATGCAAGAACTTTGGAAATGAAATGTGCAAAGAATTTGAGATGTCATTAATCGGTGAAATAAAGTATTTTATAGGTTTACAAATACTGCAAATGAAAAATGGGATTTTCATTACTCAATCCAAGTATATAAAGGAAATCTTGAAGAAATTTGGAATAGAGGATTCTAAACCTGTAAGTACTCCTATGACTACAAATTGTAAACTATCAAAGAATGACGAGTCTGCATCTGTTGATGAGACACTTTAATGATCTATGATTGGAAAGTTGCAATATGTAGTTCACAGCAGGCCTGATATAGCACATGTAGTAGGTATAGTTGCAAGATTTTCTGCAGATCCCAAAGAAACCCATATGACAGCAATCAAGAGAATTTTCAGATACTTGATAGGCACAGAAGATTATGGTTTACTATATAAAAAGAGGAATGATTTTGACTTAAAAGTCTATACTGATGCTGATTTGGCAGGAAAAGCACAAGCGGTGGAGCTTTCTTTTTGGGAGAAAGACTAGTGAGTTGGCTTAGCAAGAAACAAGGATGCATTTCACAGTCAACAGCTGAAGCTGAATATGTCGCTGCAATATTGAATCATACCAATATAGCATGGATCAAACAATTGTTGGAAGGTATGATTGAGATAGTTACCGAGCCAGTAACTATATTTTGTGATAATACAAGTGCTATTAACATTTCAAAGAATCCGGTAATGCACTCTAAGACAAAGCATATCTCTATAAAGTATCATTATTTAAGAGAAGAATCTCAAGAAAAGAAAGTTGTGCTGAAGTATGTTAGTACAAAGGAACAAATAGCAGACATCTTCACAAAGCCACTGCCAAGGGACACTTTTGAGTATCTCAGAAGTAAGTTAGGGGTCCTACCCCTATCTAGTACTCACTGGCAGAGTTCGGTGAAAGCATCAAATCTATGACTCTACAGAATACTATTTGCGAGTTGATGTTGATTTACACACTTTAGAAGGTCGTCTAAAGATGTGCAGGAAACAATGAATGAAGACAAGATGCCATGACTGAGACTATGAAGATACATTTGTATATGTTTTAATAGCAAGGAAATTACTTCATAGGGGAAGTAATCATGAATTAGTTTTACTTTTGGCATTGTTGTCAAAGGGGGAGAAGACTAATGACAGGGGGAGAAGGATAACATGAGAAGAATAACAACAGTCTGAATCAATTGGAATAAATCAAGTTGGTATTGCCATCAATGCCAAAGGGGGAGATTGTTGGCATTACATTAAGTTTGATGATATTGAGAAGGTTGTTGGAGATTGTTGATATAATTGATAAAGGATGATTACTGTCTTCATAATATTATTTTATCATTGATGTCAAGCAATTGATTTTCTGATTCAGTATGATGTTGCCATATCTTAAAAAGTATGTTTTGATGAGTATAAAGATGTTGGTAAGTGACACAGAAAGAATGTGAAAATGGAGAGGAGTAATAAGATTCAATGGGCAACTATTACCAAGTTAGACAGTGATGAGATTATGTTATTTTGATTGTTTTGATATCCTATATATTTGTATTCGAAGACTGAATATGAAGGAGAAAAGATTTCATGTAATAGAATGAGAAAAGGTTTGATACTATTCTATTTTACCGAGCAAGGAGCTAGTCGGTAAACACCAAGGTTATCAGTGTCAGTTAAAGAAGGAAGAAGTTACCGAGTAAAGTTCTGTATTTATCGAGTATCAATCGAGCAGTAATAGAATGCATTGGATGAATAAATATATTATTAAATGAAGGATGCCAATGAGCTGGAGATTTATAGAAGATTGGAATGTCCTGCAAGAAGTTAATTAAGGATCAACGGCAATGAAAATTCAAGAGTTAGATCTACAGTGTAGATTGAATGGTCATAACTGAGCACAAGTACCAAGGAAGGTATACAAGTTCCAAGGCAAGATAAAACATTTTTCAGTTTGAAGGATTCAATGAACCTAGTCAAGTTTGAAGATTTGATGGCTAAGATTAATCATGGGAAATGTGATTAAGGAGATTAAGCAGTTTGGAATTGCTTATAAATAAGGAAAAGTTGACGAACAAAGAATTCGAGCAAATAGAAGAACAATGATGCTGCTGAAGTGATTACCAAGTACAGAATATTGAAGATTAGATTGAAGAACAGATTGAGAAGCCCAACAAGGATGAAGATAAGTCTTATGACAAGATTATTTTGAGCACATAGAGTCTGCTTTAACATTTCAGATGTGATGTTGCAAATATATTTTATTACTGTTTCTTATTTTTGTAAGTGACAGGAAATCTCTTAACTGAGTGGACCTAACAGTCTTATTTGTAAATCCTCTAGCAAGGTAACATTCTGAATGAGTGTTTGAAATCTTTTGACAAGGTCACTTCTAACAAAGTGCAAGATTCTGATAGATCTGAGGGAAATCCCTTGATGGGGTCACATCTAGCAATGTGTTTATGTAATCTTTAACAGGATTGGCTTTTAACCGAGCATACTCTAGAAGAGTATATTTTCTTAGTGGGTCCAAAATCCCACAGTGGTTTTTCCCTATTTGGGTTTCCACGTGAAATCTGGTGTTATATGTGTTTTGTTGTTTAAAGTTTATCAGTTTATGAGTTTGAATGATTTATAGTCATAGTTTCATATCAAGTAAGTTCTACCGAGGTTGAATCTGGATAGATCATTGCATTGTGCGTTTATCTGATTCACCCCCCCCTCTCATCTAACTAACACAAGGCATATTGAAATCCCTTCAAATAAAAGAAAATACAAATTCATATGGCCTTGGATACAAAAATCATACTCAAGATGTTGGTATACCTTCCATCTTTTCTGAATCTAAAATCCCTCCATCTAAATCCAAACATTTCCATCGCTCATCTTTCAAACACCTTTTGGGTCCTTATGTCCTAAAATCTATTACTTCCTCATGCACACCCATTTTGGGTTCTTATGTTCCAAACCCAAAATCCCTTCCATCCATCTTGGGTCCTTACATCCATCCATCCATCCACTCCATCACCTCAAATGATCCCCAAGCAAGAACAACAAAGGCACATATCCTTGAATTCTGATAAACTTATAAGGCACTAAGAGGGAGGGGGGGGGGGGGTGAATTAGTGCAAGCAAAAAACATCAAGATAAATATGATCACCATTTTAAATAACTTAAAGCTTAGTAAACATAAAAGAAATATCACCACATAAGCTATCACCCAATATATCAAGCTCCACATAACACAAGGATTTATACATGGAAATCCAAAAGGGAAAAACCATGGCGGGAGTTAATACCCACAAGATTCACTATCTGCAAAATAGAAATCTTTGCCCGGTTAAGGTCTTACAAACATGCTCGGTTAGGAGTAGACCCTGTTAGGAGTCATTCGATTAAGGGATTTCCCTCAGCCCTATTAAAAGCTTTACCCTATTAGGAGAAACCTCACAAGAGGATTTAGACTCATGTTAATGAGATACCCTGTTAGGACCTACTTGGTTAAAGGATTTGATTGCTGCAACTATTAGGAAAACAAAAATAAAATGATATGCATGTGGCACCTCTATGCTTGATAAGATACAATTTAGTTATGCTCAATATATCAACAACACATCCATATAGAGCTTCTCAGATTACCGCACAATCAAACTCTCAATATTTGCTCTTGATCTCATACTTCATCTCATAACTCATCACACTTTTTATAAGCATCAACTTAGTCAGCTAACAACCTTAGAAAAATTTCCTAGGTTCAATGAATCTAGTCAATCTTTCACTACACTCTTTACTTATGTCATCCACTGACATAACAACTCAAAAATAAAATATTATGTGTACCGGTTTACCGATCTTAGTGACTTTGTTCTACCAGTTAGCTATTCTTCATGATTGTTTTCTCTATACATCATAACTCGCTCATCGTATTGAATCTATCGTTGTGATATGAAACAAAGCTACCTGATACAATCTCCAACACTCCTACAAAACCCTATCACGTAACTCTTCATTGATCGCTCATACTGGTTTCTTGAATACAACTCTGTTCTTGTTTACCGGTTGAAGTCCTATTTCCCGATTCACTTGTAATTTGTCTCCTCTATCGGTTATGTTTTACCAGTTGGCCTAAAAGACTTGGATGATTATAAAAACATGGTTTCTATCAATGACAACATAAATCAAGTCATCATTCAAGCTATTACATCAAAACATCATCATCAATCCAACAATCTCCCCCTTTGGCATTGATGGCAACACTTAGGGATTTTTTTGTCTAAGTGTGCAATACAAAAATTGAATCAACTCATGACACATACTCCCCCTTAGCAATTGCATGCTACTACAAAATTTACAAACATATATACTACTATTCCCCATTACAATTGAAAATTTTGACTTCACTACTACTCCCCCTTTGACAACAATGGCAAAGGTAAGCAAATACAAGAAAGATAAATGCAATATACAACAAAAATTGCATTATCATATATAGATATAAAATTTCAAAATATTTTACAATGCCATCTTAGAAAATGCATCTCCAAAATGAGACTTTAACTGCTTCAAATAATTGTGCCAAGTCTCCAAAAGAGTGCTAGTTATCTCAACATGTGTTCTTATTTGGCAAGCCAACTCCTCCATGGCATAAATTGTACTCATCTCAGGTGTAGATAGAATAGCTTCAGCTTCCTTGTAGCCTCTCTGCAAGATTTCAACATTAGGAATCAAAAGTGTTTGTAGCTCCTGCAGTGACTTAATCCTTTTAACCTGTTCATTCTCGTAAGGTTTTAGCTTATGTTGAAATTCAACAACCGATCTACCATAAGTTATAGCAAAATAATTTAGGGGACTAAATGATTCACTTAGAACTTCAAGTTCCTTTTCAGCTTCCTATTTCCTTTTCATTAGATCATCACAAAATAGTGAAAAATTTGCAACAGTGGATAGGATTTTACCTCCGACTTCAATTGCATATTTAATATGATCTTTATTAATCGTCAGAACAAATTTGTCTTTATCAATATCATTCATTAACTGCTCTATTCTCTTCTTCTTAAATTCCTTTTCCACATTCAAATAAGATGCATCTTCAAAAATTTTCATTTATTCTCCAGCATCAACAACCAATTGACCTAACTTATCAATTGGTGTAGACAGTTTATTTGTGTTTGTCTCCGGTAACAGACTAGACAAAATCTCAACTGCACAATGTATTGATTGAGATTCCTTTTCCCGTTCCTTCATTCTTTTCTTCTTAGCTCTAGATTGCATGGTAGTTGCAATGTCCATTAGTTATGTAGAACTCAGTGCATCCATATTGATGGGTCTTTGTATACTTAATGCATCATTGTCCTCATCATCATCAATTTTCTTCTTAGAGGTAAGTGATAGAGATACCACTTTAGGTTCTGGTTTCAATTCTTCCTCTTCTTTCTTCTCTTTTGTCTTCTCTTCTTCCTTCTACTTTTCCTTTACCGATGGTGTCTGTGTATCAACTGTTTGAGTGATTACTAGTGGCTCTTGCTCAGTATTCTTTTCTTCTCCTCTCTTTGGTTCCTGTTCCTATTGTTTAGTTTGTTGGCCATTTGGAGGAATTGATTATGTGTTGCATTGATGTTTTGTCATTGATGCCAACACTAGCTGTTTGGATGATTTACCAACACCCTTCTGGTCCCAGTAGGTTGAGTGGTTTCTGGTTGGTTTGGATTTGACATGATCCAATAGGATCTGGTATAGTTTGGTGATGGAATTAGCTTATTCATGATACTCATGTTCATATTCTGTAAGTTGGTTTTGGTTTGGTGATCAGATGCTATCTTGTTTGCTTAGAAGCCTAGTTTCTGGTTCCAGCGAGGGCTTCACCGATAGAGATTTTGTTGAAGATCTTTGATGAATTGCATAAGTGGTGTTGGTACAACTTCCGGTATGGTTTTTGGATGCTGTTGGTGATCATGTTCGAGACTTGGCGGATGGAGATCATTGTTGTAGCATGTGGACCTATACCGGGTCTCGGTTGATCTAGGTTATGGACCGACTTTAATGTAATGTGTGGATTGGACCTCTTGATGTGTTTCCGGGATGTATTATGTGTTGGATATTATTTGTTTGGTCTAAAGCTGACATATTTTGTAATTATGTAATTGGTTTATTGTCTGGTGGCCGACCTGATTGTTTATGGTCGAGGGTTTGTATATATAATGTAAGATCTCATTGTAGATCATCATGGTTATGGTAAAGGTAGATGTCAAGGGATGTAATGTGTGAATAATGTAATATCATTCAGGTAGAGGATTTTGTCAATCATTGGAGATCGAATTGGGTTTATGTAAGAGGATTTAGTCCTCTGGTATTGAGCTTAACCAGAACTATACTCAGGAGATGCTATCTTTTGCAGTTCAACACTTATCTAGATTTGTATGTAGTCAGTGAGATTCCTTTTGTGATGAGCAATGCGCTCTAGGCTGTTGGCCTTCCTGCAAGTGCAGGCCCCTCAATTTTAATTCACATACTTACTGCAGAAGTATTATTTGAATGTGGGTAGGCTTCCCACTGTGGTTTTTCCTTTAACCAGGTTATTCACGTATAAATATTGGTGTCATGTGGATGGTATTTATGTTGTGACTATTGTTTATGCTTAATTGGTTTAACTGCATTTTGGTATTAATGTTTTGGGTTTCAATATTAAAATTTTAATTGCTAATGGTTCCGGTAATCTATGACAATTGATTCACCCCCCCTCTCAGTTGTCTTGTGATTATTTGAACTGTCTAACAATTGGTATCACAGCTTTGGTCCTCTCTATAGAAAGTTTAACCGCTTGAGGAAGATCCTATTGTGACTATTAGTTCAAGTTCATCGAGTTCATCTAGAGCTATCTTTCAGAGAGATATTCCTAGGCTTGATGGAACAAATTATATAGTATGGAAGATTCAGATGGAGACTCATCTAAGATGTCTTGGCAAGGAGATTTGGGAGATCACACAAAATGGTGTCACACCTTATAATCAGGCATTTGGAAATCCTCCTCTGGAAAACCTGGATAAGGAGCTTGAGAATGATTGTAGAGAAAGAGAAGCCCTCTTGTGTGCACTTTCAGATCACCAAATAATGGGATTGACCAACAAATCATCTGGAAAGGCTATATGGGATAAGATGGAGACTCTTGATGAAGGTGACCCTATAGTGAAGATTGCTAAACTTGATGGTTACCGGGTGAGATATGAAAATCTAAAGATGGAAAAAGATGAAAGGATTACTGTTAGCTACCAGAGACAACTGAGAGGTGGGGGGGGTGAATCAGTTGTCTAATGAATTCAAACCAAAAACCAAATAACCAACTTGATGCTTAATACCAGTAAACCAGTTAAGTATGCCGGTAGATAGTCTTAACAGTAAATTGCTATACCGGTAAAGATTAATACATGAAACATAAACATAAAGTCATCCACAACACATAACACCAATATTTGTACGTGGAAACCCTGTAAGGGGAAAAACCACGGTGGGAAACCTTACCCACAATCAGATGATACTACTGCAAATAGTAAGTGTACATAAATGGGGTCTGCACATGTAGAAAGGCCAACAGCCTAGAGCTCATTGCTCAATCACAAAATGGGAGTCACATTGACTACAGTTGGATGGTTAAATCCAATAAGAATGTACTGCACAAAATAGCATCTTCATATGCTGGATTTAGTATGGGTGTAATGCTGATATGCTTATACAAAAACCTAGCTTCACTTTCAAATGATGTCTTCATGTATACCTCTGCTTGATCTCACATATACCTTCACTTAATTCTTTTTCGTATTCCACACTTGATCTTACAAATAAGATCTTACATTTATACCATACCCTTAGACCAATTTTAGTAGGTCGGCTCTACAAGATATTACAATAAACATTTTACATACAATATAATATCCGATGCAATTAACCGATTAAACATGTCAGCTTAATGCATTTACATAAATAATAAATCATCTCCATAGTGTGCCATGCTGATCTAGAAAAGATAAACTTGCCGGTGTAACCCTAGATAACCCTGGACCTATTTGTCGGTAAAAGCAAATATGCAAATATGAATATACCAATGATTAATTCTTCAAAACAAAGTGTCCACACAATGTCTTCGACATTACCAAGTGTCTTCCATATCATTCCAGGTACCAGTGAACATTATATCCTGCCGGTGAACCGTATACCAGTAACTGTGCAATAGTTACTTGCTTGCCGGTGAATGTTGCTGGATCTCCAAAGTGCTTGTTTTTAGTAGGTGTTGACATCAATGACAAAACCATACCAAAATAACAACAATCTGCCCCTTTGGCATTGATGGCAACACAAGAAGGAAAAACCATCAAAGTGCCAAAACAGAAATGCCAAATATCAAAAACCAACAATCTCAATTTCTCCTCCTGGGAGCAACATGAGTTTATCCAAAGATTTATTTTCAATACCAATCTCTCCTTAAAAGATAATGTGTTTTTCCATAGATATCTCTCCCCCTTTGACATCAAATGCCAAAGTTACAAAAATCAAGTTCATACAAAATACCAACTACTCCCCCTAAGTAGTATCTTCCTCATCAAAGACCGAAATAAAAGATTTGTCTTTTAATTCTGCCAGTTGATGACAATCATCAAATGTCTAAGTCTCTACTGGTGGTGGTATGACTCCAAGATGATCTCTGAGATATTCAAAAGTCTCCTTAGGCAAAGGTTTTGTGAAAATATCTGCAAGCTGTTCTTTAGTATTCACATAAACCAATTTTATCTCTTTTTCTTCAACTTTTTTCCTTAGAAAATTCAGTTTGATAGAAACATGTTTTGTTTTAGAATGTAATACCGGATTCTTGGATATATCAATTGTTGTAGTGTTATCACAATATATTGTAATAGGTTCCTTGCATTTTACCTTTATGTCTTTCAACATTTTCTTAAGCCATAGTACCTGTGTATAGTTAGTTGCTGCTGCAACATATTCTGATTCTGCTATCGATAAAGATGTACAACTCTGTTTCTTACTCAACCAAGAAACTAATCTTTTTCCAAGAAAGAATGCTCCTCCAGTGGTGCTTTTTCTATCATCCACATCTCCTGCCCAATTTGTATTTGTATATGCACATAGGTCAAAATTTTCATCTCTAGGATACCATAATCCAAGATTTGCTGTGCCTTGTAAGTACCAGAAAATTCTTTTTACTACTGATTCATGATTTTCTCTAGGATTACTTTGAAATCTAGAAACAATACATACTGCATTCATAATATCAGGTTTGGTTTGTGTCAAATATAGTAAGCCTCCTATCATAGATTTGTATCTAGTTGGATTAATAGGTGCAGATTCATCCCTTTGAGATAATTTGTCATTTGTAGTCATAGGCGTGCTTACCGGTTTAGAATTCTCCATCCCAAATTTCTTTAGCAATTCTTTCAAGTACTTGGATTGACTCAAAAATATACCTTTATCAGTCTATGAAATCTGCAATCCTAAAAAGAATTTTATTTCTCCAATCATAGACATTTCAAATTCTTGCTGCATTTTAATAGAAAATTCCTTACATAATCCATCTTCTCCTCCAAAGATTATATCATCAACAAATACTTCAATAATCAAGATGTCATCATTAGTTATTTTGTAATATAAATTGCTATCTACATTTCCTTTAGTAAAACCAATCTTTAAAAGATACTTATCCAATCTTGCATACCAAGCTCTTGGGGCTTGTTTTAATCCATATAGAGCTTTTCTTAACCTGCAAACCATATCATTGTCATCTGTCAAGGAAAATCCATTAGGCTGTTCAATATATACTTCCTCTTCAAGATCTCCATTAAAAAATGCACATTTAATATCCATTTGATAAACTTTGTAGTCCTTGTGAGCTGCAAAAGCCAAGAATAATCTGACTGCCTCAATTCTGGCTACCAGTGCAAAGGTTTCATTGTATTCAACTCCTTCTTTCTGAGAATATCCCTTACACACTAGTCTTTCTTTATTTCTGACAACTTTACCATCTTCATTAAGTTTGTTTCTAAATACCCATTTGGTTCCAATTACATTTTTATCTTTAGGCCGAGGAACTAATGTCCAAGTATTATTTTTCTCAATTTGTCCTAATTCTTCTTCCATAGCTTTAATCCAAAATTTATCTTCACATGCCTCATTGATAGATGATGGTTCAATTTGAGAAATAAGACATACCTCTTCATTTACCAATCTTCCTCTTGTCATAACTCCTTTAAATTCGTTTCCAATTATCTAATCTTTAGAATGATTCAATCTTACATACCGGGGTGTCTTAGTTTGCTGTTGTTCTTCAATTACTGTGGAATCCTTTGATGATACCGGGGTAACTGGATCTTCATTATGTACCAGTGGATTAAGTGTAGATTCATTTGTCATAATTTCTGTTGCCAGTTTAGTGTCTAGATACCTTGAAGTTCCTCTGAATTGCTCATCAATCTTTACATTTATTCTCTCAACAATTTTCTGCAATCTCTTATTGAAACATCTATATGCCTTTCTCTTAGATGAATAACCAAGAAATATCCCTTCATCACTTCTAGGATCAAATTTGCCAATATACTCATCTCTTCTGATATAACATTTACTTCCAAAAATTCTAAAATACTTAAGAGTAGGAGTATTACCAAACCATAGCTCATGAGGGGTCTTACCGGTTTCACCTTTGATGTGAACTTTGTTGAATGTATAGATAGCAGTGCTAACTGCATCTCTCCAATAGACATGTGGTAGATTTGCTTCTGATAACATACTTCTTGCTGCATCCAAGATAGTTCTATTTTTCCTTTCAACAACTCCAGTCTGCTGTGGTGTCTGGGGTGCTGATAACTGTCTTCTGATTCCATTCACTTCACAGAATGTATTGAAGTCCTTAGATGTGAATTCTCCTCCTTGATCTGATCTTAAACATTTGATTTTGTTACTGGTTTCATTCTCAAAAACCTAAAGGTGATACTTCTGGAATTGGCTTTGAAGTTGGTGAAAGCTCCGGTACTGCAAATACTTAGGATCACAGCAAACCGGTAAGACAACCTAATGCTTATAAATTCAATGGTAAATGCTTTAATTGTAGTAAGTATGGTCATAGAGCAAATGAATGTAGATCTAGAAATTATCAAAATATCAACACACCCACCGGTCAATGTTCTAAATGCAACAAAGTTGGTCACAATTCTGAAAACTGCAGAATGAATGTGAGATGTTATGTTTGTGGAAGATTTGGACATTTATCTAATCAATGCAGAACACAAACTGGCATAGGTTATGGGAAAGCTATTCAGAAGAATAATGTAACTTTTTATGCATGTAACAAGATTGGGCATATTGCTAAATTCTATAGAAGTAAAGGAACATCGGTAGACAACAAAAGTTCTAGCTTGAAAGGTAAAGAAAAGGTTGAAGAGGTTAAGCAAGAATTCTCAAAACAATGGATTAGAAAAGCTGATCTAAATATTGGGAATACTCCTTCATCGGTAGAACAAACCAATACTTCACCTGCAGAATAGAGTGATGCTTCACCGGAAGGACATAGCAGTGCTCCACCGATAGGAAGTTCTTCATCTAATTGAAGAAAATTTCCTTGAGGGTTTGGCAATCTATTGATACATATGCTATTATTCCCTCGGTTAGAGATAAGAAGTTGGAAATTACTTATTACCGGCAAAACAATGTTAAGTGAATACTTAACCGGCATGCAATTAATGTGGTAGATGGCAAAAAGACATTATAAAATTAAGGTTTTGGCTCCATTTCATTTCACCGAGATTTCAAATTTTTGAAGAGCGTGAAGACTCCGAGCTAAGGCATTTCGAGCAAGAAGCAAGAACACTCCAAGCAATCATCCATCCAAGGCAGTAAAAGGTATTTAATCATGGCAACCACCTCTACAATTGAATATATAGCAAACCCTACTGTTGTTGAAGTAATAAAAAGACCTAGGCCCATATTTCAGTTAGTTCCCGAGATAGAAAAGAAGGATGATACCTTAGGTGCTTTTTCTCAAATTCCTAAGGGAGTTGTATATGCTGAAGACCCCAGAATGTACATCCACTGCAACATTGAGGAATTAGGAGATGAGGAAATTAAAACCATGTATAAAACTGTGATATGTGATAATACTGGAAATGTAAAGGATGAACACAAGATCATTGAGACCCTAGGATTTACAAAAATCCTTAGCATTCCTAAATTTCCAAAGGATGTGATTAGGATAGTTTTAAGCAGGGTACATGGAGAATTTTTCTGGTTAGATGCAATCCATAAGATCACCAAGGAAGCTGTGAAAGCTGTCACAGGGTTACCAACCACCGGTAAAAGACCAGATAAAACCAAGAAAGTTTCAAATGACCTAGTTATAAACCTAACTGGTGCAACATTCGACAATAGGTCTCTAAGAGTAAATGATGTAGCAGATATCAATGTGAGATTCATTAGTATGATATTAGGGTATAAAGCTACTCATGCTAATAGACTTAATTCAGTTTCAAGTTTATGCATTAAGAGTGCTTATGATATGGTCACAAATAATGCAAAAATTGACATATTTGAGTGGTTAAAGGATGAATTAATTGACAACCTTGGAAAGATCAAGAAGGACAAGAAAGGAACTTTCAGATTTGGAAATCTGTTAGTATGCCTAATGCTACATATAACAAAAAAGGTTCCCGGTATAGGTTACAAAGAACTTGGATATGACATACTGGTAGGCAAACAATTAACAGAACTATTCAATAACATGGGTGAGAACAAGGAAAGCAATATTAATGACTTCTTTCAAGCATTAAAAATCAAAATGAAGAAAAGAGTAAGGTTATCACAGAGGAAGGTAAACTAAAAAATATAGATAAAATTTATGACACTTTGACAGCTGATGAAAAAGAGCAAGTTGAAAACAGTGTTATATTACATATGGATATGTACAAGAAATTTTTGATGGAAGTAGTCAATGAAATACCAGATGAATTATTCAAAAGACTAGAGGCAAGAAGACAAGCAGTGATAGAATTGGATAAGAAAATAAAAATTGAAAAGTTACTTGCTGTATATCCGGTAAACTCTCCACAAGAAATTGATGATTTGATTGCAAAGGCCAACTGGTCAGTATTCTCTATTGCACACCGGCATATTGCACTAATGGCAGGAAGAGTAAATGAGGTAACAAAAGAAACATAAAATGGATGGGATATATTCTTGGTTGAGAAAGAAAAGAAGGAAGAATACAGGAACCCCAAGCCTATCAAAGTCTATCAGAAAGATAGAGACAAGGGGAAAGGAAAAGTTGGTGGACCACCTAGTATCAAAGTTAGAGACAACTTACCCCCACCTTCTCTGATTACTCCACCGGTAACAACTACTGAAGATCAATCGGCAGCTGAAAGTATGGATGTAGAGGATAATAATCCTAATCCTGAAGTCCTATATACTGTAAATGTTGATACTCAGAAGATCAACATAGTAGTAGACAAAGATACAACAGAAAAGACAGATATGGCTAGTGAGCCTCCGGTGACTGAGGAAACTAATAAACTGGCAGAAGATAAAGAGCTAAAGGTAGAGACTAAGAAACAGACTGAGGAAATGAAACATACAGAGAAACAAACAGAGCTAAAGGCTCCAGAACAACAACAATCAGAACAGGTACATAAGGAAACAGTGCCACCGATAATTAGTGAAGTAGGGAAACCATTGCCTAAAGAAATGCAGACACAAACTAACCTACCAGAGGTCAATACAAGCTTGGTTATTTCCACCAGTACTCAGATTGTTGACTCATCATCAAGCTTCAAATCAACCAATGTGACTGAGGTACTACTTGATTCTATTAAGAAAATAACCGACTGTAGCTCATTGGCTTACAAAGCAATTGATGATACCATACCAATTTTGAAGGTAATTGCTCCTAACTATAATATAGATAACAAAGATTCTTTAGGACAGTTGGATACATTGTGTAAATATATCTCATAAAATATTGAGAAAATAAAAGAAGAGTCAGTAAAGGATAAAGTAGAAGTTGAAAAATAGAAATTCTTTGATGAACAAATAAAGAAGTGTAATAGAGATTTTGACACACTTCTACCAGAATTATGTAAATTGTTGAAAGAGTACAAAAATTTGTACAAAGATACCTGTAAAACAAACTTTTTGACTGTAGATATTGACAAGAAAATGAGCAAGGTACAAGATGAGATCAATAAACTTGCAGATAGTTTTGTCAACTCACCTGATACACTATCAGTTTTTGAGGAAAAGATAACAAATTTTGAGGAAGAACTACTGAAATTGGAAATAGAGAAAGAAAGAATAATAAGTAAGGCAAAACATTTGAGATCTAAACTAAGTCCAAGATTGGACTATGTAGCATCTCTGCGGAAGGAAATTTCTGAGGCAATAATATAGGGCAGCAAAACACCGACAGAGCATTTGCAGCATCTCACCGGTACAGTGAAGAGAACAGAAACAACAATAAAGGATAGCAAGAAGTTTATGGATAGTATAAAATTGATTTTGGGAGATATTTTTCAAATTATAACTACCCAGCTACAAGGTTGAAACCACAAACTCTACTGACATCTTGACAACCTTTGTCATTGATGCCAAAGGGGGAGTAGTGGGATGAGAAAATTCAAATCACAGGACATGAATCATATGCTCAGGGGGAGCTCTCACATTTTTGGTAACATTTTTGGACTACACATTTTTGGATACTTTTTGAAATTTCTCATGAGTGTTGCCATCAATGCCAAAGGGGGAGATTGTTGGCATATGCACACTCCAATGAGACATTGTATGTGATTGAAGGTTTTGTCATTGATGGCAACCTTGCAATCCTATGGCACCGGCAAAGGCATTATACCGGTATCAACAAATCAAACTCTACACCGGCACTCAGGACACCGACATTGGCATAGAAGAAAGGAAGTATACCGGCACAGAGGCCGATAGGATTTTGTTATATTATATTTTGTTTATTATTGTAAAAATGTATAAGCCGACTTGGCAAATTGTAAAATGACTCTTATATATAAAAGAGATCATTGTAGACATTTGAGATAGGTGAAGTAGAAGAAGATAGGAAAATATTAGGCAGACCTATTGTGCGAAATATAGGTCAAGAGGTATATGTAAAGAATAGAGCAGGAACCGGTACTGAATCTGGCATTGAAGATGTTGTTGTAAAGTAGTACAAGATATTGGATTTGTATAATCCTTATTGTAAATCAGTGAGACTTCCCATTGAGCAGTGAGCTCTAGGCAGTTGGCCTTCCTGCATGTGCATGCCCCTATTGTAAGTAATATTCTCTTATTGGCCAGTGAATGAATATTGTGGGTCACAAATCCCACCGAGGTTTTTCCCACACCGGGTTTCCTCGTTAACATCTTGTGTTATGGTGTGTTTTTCATGTGGATGTTCTTGATTCTGTTTATTACATTATTTCTTGCATACCGGTACACTGTCATATTATGTTCTGCATGTTTTAAGTCAAGAAATTCTAATTACCAGTCAGATACTAATTCACCCCCCCTCTCAGTATCTGTGAGATCCCTAACAATTACTGCATTCATGAAAAGGGTAAACAAGATTGTCAAGGGAATTCAATGTTGTGGTGGAACTTGGGGCGAAGATGAAATTATTTCTAAAGTTATGAGAACCCTACCACCGAATTACAAAATGAAGGCTACTGCTATTAATGAGTTGAGAACAATGGATAATATATCTGTGAATACAGATACCTTGGTTGGTAAACTATCTGCTTTTGAGCTTGAATAATTTGGACCTTCTAGAGCTGTGAAGATTGAACCTGCTTTTCATGCATCTACATCTACAACCAATAAGCAAGATTGGAAAGCTGTATATGCAAAGGAATTTGAAGATATGAAGAGAGAAGATGATGAGTTTGAGCAACTTGAAGCACTATTTGCTAGAAGAGTACCTAAAGGATCGATAAGAAGTAAGTATAAAGGAAAAAAACCTTTTAAATGTTTTGCATGTAATAAGATTGGTCATTTTGTATCTAGATGTCCTGAGAGGAATTCAAGATTTGAAGAAAGAGTTAAAAAATCATTTAAGCCTAACGCTGGATATCAGAACAAGTATAAGTACAGGAAAAATAGAGACAAATCATGCTACATAGAAAATGAGGAAGGCATTGCTAATTTTGATGATGAATTGACAAAAGATTCTACTAGTGGTTCTGGCAATGGGAAGGAATGGGTGTTCTTGGCTATCAAGGAAGATTATCTAGCACTGGAAGAGAATGTACTTGAAGAAAAGGCACTTGCTGCTAAAATTGAAGACAAGGATGAATGGGTAATTGATAGTGGTTGTTCACATCATATGACTGGAGATAGAGGGAAGTTTTTATTGATTCTAAATTTTACCTTAAACGTGAACAACCTTATGGGAAATTTAGTGATGGGGGACCTATTGTGCAAAACTCACTAAATGACCTCTGTGTTTAAGAAGCCATCTCTTCATCATAATTGGAGAGGAAAAGGGAAGGAGGAAACTTAAAGCAAAATGGTCTACACTATTTAGGTGATGCTTTTGGAAAAGCATCAACAACATATAAAATATAGAAACATCTAGTTTTAAAGCCCATTCAACAATCTACCTGCCCAAATCCATTCAAGAGAATAATCCAATCATAACACTCATTCAACATAAAATGAGATTAGATATTCATTCAATAGATAACAAGTCTTAAAACATAGTTTAATCCACGAAGTATCACAGCCAATATCACAGAAGTTATGAACTTGAAAACAACACATAAGTCAATATATATTGAGTTTCAAATAAAAATATCACAGAGGCCATAGGCACAATATGATCTATCTATCATTCACCAAATTAAATCAACATAAAGGCTTCTTCAATTGAGCCAAAAGTATAAAAACTCTTTGAAAGTATGAACCCATAAAACAAGGAAAACATACGCATAAATAGAGCCCTCAGCTCAGCTAACAACTCACAACATCCGCAACCTTCCAGCAATGCCTCTGGCTAGAAAACCTATCGTGGCACCCTGTAAGATCATACCCAACAAAAACACCCCCGAAGTTGTTATTTCCACCATATCGTGGCGATCTCCATACCTTCTTAACAAGAAAACCTTGATGCAAACCACATCCTAACTCATGAACCACCATGGAAGACACACGACAACTTTGAGGACATCTAAAAAAGAGCGCAGAAACAAAAACAAATCGGGCAGCGCAGAGGCACCAAGTGTCCTTATCCTCGCATGACAAATGGTGGGGCAGAGAGGAATGCCATGTCATAAAAACCTGATCCACTTGGCAACTCCACGTTCCCCCAAACTTCAAACAGAGAAAGATAGCCATCAGAAACAAGACTGAGATGACACTTGGCTTGTGCAATGAACGGGGAGCATAACTAGAAAATAAAAAGGAACGGGTGCCACCCGATCAAAAATGCTGCCTATGGACTACTCCAAAATAATGTTAACATTTCTTGGCGACTAAAAGGGGGAATTCTACCTGCGAAATGCTAGAACCCAAAATTACTGGTTTAGAGACCAGTCTTCATGTTAGAACAGGGCGAAGAAGATCGAAGACTTGCAATGGAAACCACTCTTCCTCGGAGGGTAACATTTACGCCTCCAGATTTTGGTAGTGTTGATCCAAACAAATTCTCTCATCAAATGGCAAGCTTTCCGGTTCATCATGGACCAACTTTAAGAGTGCGTAGAGTTGAGCCAGGGGATGCAAGAGACACTTGACCTCTTTCGCCAAAATGGGATTGTTTAGGTACTGCAGGAAGGTCTTATCTTGCTGCAAATGCTCAACCTTGCTTAAAACTTGCTCAATTCCAAGTACAAAACCATCCGCAGGAAAAAAAGAAGGCAGACCTAATGAAGCAAACTTCTCTATGCGCTACTTGATGTCCGAGACTAAAATCTGTAATGGCTCAAGCGTCGCTGATGTATGCATAATCACTCTATGTTGGTTGATGAAGACATTGATCTTCCTGATCAATTGCCTGCTATTGGAGTCGAGGGAAAATCAACTCTACAGCTCCCAAAGATCACCTGCATGCAAACTTGTCACAGAAGGAGAGAAGCAAAAAAACTATGGAGGCCAGAATTCAAAGATCTAGAAAAGATAAGTCATATTGATTGTGCAACAAGAATGCAATTCAATAATTACAGTTGTTATGAAAATACAAAGAGAGAATCCTTATAAAACAATACTCGAAACCCTAAAGGCAAAAACTCTAAAGAATTATAAGATTCCTAAGTTTAGCTTAAGCATAGAGTATAATAGACTAATAATTAAACAAATAATTATTAGCTAATAAAAGATTACTCTAACACCCCCCCTTAAGATGAAATTAGGGAGTAGATGAAAAACAACTAAGGACTGAAAAAACATGTAAAAAATGCATGAAAGCAACAATGGGTTCCGACAACTAGGCCTGATGAGGTACCCAAGTACAATAAAATCTTTGTAAAGTGGAGAAAAAAGGAGAAAACCCTGTGGGAACAAAACTCCTCTCCAAGAAGAGATGAAAGCTCAAGTGAAGGACTAAGAAGCCTCCAAACAAGAGTGTTCCAGAAGATAGGAATAAAAAGAAGAGAATGAAGAACACCACTAAAGCATGAAATAATTGCAAACACTATCAAAGAGTAACAACTGATCTAAAGAACCTCCACTGAAATAGAACATGACCAGGTAGAGAAGACTGTAATCTGCATGAGTGCCCTTAAATGACACTACTTGAATCAGATGGCAAACAAGGGCAAACAACTGAACTCAAAGATACAGATGGCATGAAACACCAAAGCCTCAAGAGCTGATCAATCGAACCAAGGAAGCATTAGAACCAATAGGAAAAACCTCCCCATTATGTTGAAAATGGAGACGGACAGATACACTGAAAAGGACGACCAACAAGAACTACAGGACAAAGAACCAAGAACATCGAAGGTGCAGAGAAAGTACATAGTGTCGTGGAAGGAACACTCACTTGACACACATCATGAGGCTAATGTCATGAAAGGAATACTCACGTGACAAAGGTAGATGGAAAACAAAGGCAAACATCAACCCCCCATGACACTTTATAAGAAGTGCATGTATAATAAGACACAAGATGTGCAAGATCCCAAGTATACAATGCATGGTGGCACTTTATCTCAGTGCATTTGCATAAATAAAATACTACAATGATCAGAAAAGACAAAAGACTGGAAACATAAAGAATAGCCAAAGATGAGACATCCTACTGAAAGAAAGAGATCACAGGACCTAAAACATCCAAGATATTCACAGAGTGCTGAAAAGAAAAAAAATTGAATAAAAATATTCTTGGAGCAGAATCTGAAAAGAAAACTCATATGAATGGAAAGAACACAGATCAAGCTTTCCAACAATATAAAGTTTTTGGAAAATGGAGTTTGGATTCTCAAGTTATGTCTCCCAGAGTGCAAAAATGAACCTCTGGCTTTGATAGAAAAAAAATGCCATCCAAAAGGCAAAATCAAAAGTTCAAACCTCTAGTTTTGGATAGATCTTGGAAAGAGCTTTCCGACGATATAAGGTTTTTGAAAAAGAGCCTTCGTATGACCAAGTTACGGCCAAAATAAAAAACAACCCCTCTTATGGGGTATTATTTTTTTTTTGACGAAAATTTTCTGACGCATTTGCAAGTACATCTGTATGGTTTTTTGTGCCTCGTAAAGAATGCCAATGAAAAAATCATGGCCCAAATGCCCTTGTCACCGAAATAGGTCAAATTATATATCAAAATTCGTGGAAACGACCTCCTGAATCCAACCGTGAGGTCGTTTTGGCACCAAAATGTACCAAAAAATCAGCTACCCCCAAATACATAGATATGCAGAACAAGGCCCAAAGTCTCTCATGAAAAGAACAGGAGTATGCAGATCTAGAGCTTTGATACCATATTGGAGCTGAGGAAAAATAAACTCTACAACTCCCAAAGATCACCTGCATGCAAACCTGTCACAAAAGGAGAGAAGCTAAAAAGCTATGGAGGCCAGAATTCAAAGATCCAGAAAAGAGGAGTCATATTGACTGTGCAACAAGAATACAATTCAATAATTACAGTTGTTATGAAAATACACAGAGAGAATCCTGATAAAAGGATACTCGAAACCCTAAAGATGAAAACCCTAAAGAATTATTAAATTCCTAAGTTTAGCTTAAGCATAGAGTATAATAGACTAATAATTAAATAAATAATTATTAGCTAATAATAGATTACTCTAACACCTGCAGTCTGCTATCTCTTTCTCTCTCAACTCCTCGTCTTGAGCTGCATACAACATTTGGATTAAGTCCTAGGCCACGGGGAGCTTGGGACCAATGACAAGCATAGAGTTGTTGATGAGGGCACCCACCTCGACATAGAGGGATTGCGCTTCTCTGAGGAATCTTAGCACGGGTTGCTGTGAAGGGCTATACTGCTTAATTCTTTCCCAATGGAAAACATATAACTCCACCAGGATCAGAGAAAAATCTTGAGAGACCTCCACAGAGGGAGGAATATTTAACAACTGTGAGACTTCCTTGTCGTTTGTTGTTATTTCACATTGCAACTTTCTACACCTGTCTTGTTCAAGAACCACTTGATTCTCCAGAGCAATGGTAGTTCCCTCTTGCACAGTTTGTTGGAGTCATGACACAAGATCTCATTCCTGTGGCAATAAAACTTCTGTGTCCAGGAATTTCCTCTCAGCTTTCTCTAGGCTACTCTCTTTTCCACACAACTTTGTTTCCAACTTTTCTTTCTCTTTCGAAAGCATGACCTGTGCGTCACTTAGTTGCCGAGCATATTCTTCTTTTAGGCAAATCTCTTCATGTAACTCTGCATGCATTTGGGTGGCATCTCTGGAAGCTGCCTTTAACTGCTGAATTTCTTGATCTTTCTCCTACAATTCTTTTAAGGCCAAACTTATTGTCGCCTCCTAGCCTTTCAACTGAGAACTCATATTATTAAGGGTGGACTGCAACTTTCCCTTTTCTGAGTTAGCGTGTGTCAACAATCCCTGCAAGGGATTGATTTCAACATTCTGAGCTTTGTCTTCTTTTCTCTGTTGGGCCAGAGATTCTCGAAGGTTCACATTCTTTTCTTGCATCTTATCCAGATGATGACTCTTTTTGATGAAATCTAAAGGCATGGATTTCAAAGTTTCTTCCATTATTTCAACTTTGTCAGATGCTGTAGCATTTAGGAGGTTGACACTGATAGCATGCATAGTGTAATCATTGAGTCTCATTTGGGCTTCTGGCTTGTTAACCTTGGGGAACATGGCTGCAAAGAAAAGACTATCCTTCTCCTCACTGAAGTGTGTCTGCAAGTGTGGACGGGCTGGCCTGCCACCATATTTTTCCTTGCGTTTACCAGTCTTGCCAATACGGGCAGTCTTGTAATAAGTAACTTGTTGTTGATAATCATCTAGGTTAGTAATATCTTGGCTTGCAAACGTTGCACCAAGGGGAATTGCAAAGGGGAATTGGGAAATAGGGCCACCAAAAGAAGTCTGAATAGGGTGTGTAAGCCTGGTTGGGGAAAACAATGGGATGAAGGGAGAGGCTTGTGAGGAAAATGGATCAGTGGACGCTGCTCCAACATTTGGGGGAGGAGTGGACTCTCCAAAACCAAGCCTACGCAAGATGGTAGCTGCTTCTGGCATTTGCAAGGAAAATACCACGGAAATAAAATTGGGGGCTGGGAATGAAATGGAGACCTGCAGAAATGCTTCTTGAGAGTCAACCAGTGTCCCATCGGGAGCTAACGTAAGGGCGGTGGGAATCTGGGTATGCATGGCTACGAAATAGGTAGCAGTAGAAGAAACAGCTTGAGCAGAGGGAAAAGGCAAAGAAGGGTGTACCTGAACCATGGGAGTCACCAGCCACTAAGGAGTTGAGGTAACCTCTGGGGCTCGAGAAGATGAAACTTTCTTTGCAGAACCCTGATATTGTTTTTTACTGGAAGGGGAGTCAGGCGCCTGCTTCTCAGCTTGTCTCTTACCAGCCTAGGAATGGGGTCTACGAGCAGAACCGACGAGAGGAAGAAGAATATGAGACTCGTTCTCTTTCTCTTCAATACTTATAACCTCTATGTCCTACTGCTGGGCCACCTTGGGGGATGAGTATCCACGTGGGGAGCTATCGCCTATCTCTTCAGCAGACTTGTTGTACTCATGCCATGCAAGCTCAAAAAGCTCATCCAAAGGAGCGTTCCCAATGTTAGTCCTAGACTGACTCACTTACTGCCAATATATCCATAAATACTCCCTCTTTTTCCTAGGCCAAGAATCTAAAGTCATGGCTTCCAGCATGGTCCAAGGGATGGGTTTCACGGGATTGTACTTTTGCATGATGAAATAGAGGCTCAAGCATAGGAGGTTACTTTAGCACTGGAAAATCATTGAGACCCACATAGAGATTTGGGTCATCCACCTATGGATTAGTGCACCCTTCTCATAGCTCCATGGTTCATGTTTTATTGCATTCTTTGTTCTAGAAAGGCACCCATCTAGGTCATAACTCCAAGTATCATCAATCACCACTAAGCCGAGTTGCACTAGCTTAGATGTCAGGACATTTTCCATAATGTTTCTCTGAACTAGGATGATGGGGACAATAGCTTTGTGGTCCTCTGTAATGGAGATGTCATGCTTCCCCGCCCCTATGGCCCTTTCGATTCTCACTAATTGTCATGCAATTTCGAGGGCAAGGGTCCTTTTGATGACATAGGTAGGTAGGTGGAAGGGTTCTTCCGAGAAACCATACACTCAGATAAAGGAAAAATTGTTACCTAAGAACTAGTCACAAGGAGGGTGTTCATTGTACATCCACTTCATCCGAACTTGAGAAAAATGGGCAAGTTGTTCATTGGGGATTGAATCGAGGTCCCTAAGGACCGGAGTTAAGAAAAAAACAAAAAATTGATAGACATCGTAAGAAGCCAATAGAATGGGCGTCGAAGCTGACACCAACATCTTGTTCCCTGACTCATCACAGATAGCCAATCACATGTATTGGATGAAGAAAACCTTGTTTTGGTGCAGGAGCAGGTGAACAAGGACTGAGGTGAATTTGAAATGCGGAAACTACTAGAACTCAGATAGTTGCTTTACCATTTCTCTAGCTATGAGGACAAAGAAGTCAAAATGGAAAAACCCCTTTTGCTTCTGACATTTGAAAAGGAAACCCATCATAGCAGCAATGATCTCCCAGTCATCATTGTGACCGCATAACCATGCAAGAGTGGATGAAATATCCTTGAGGTCATCATGCCTCAAGTCACTATAAGACAAGGGGAGTCTCGGGAGTCTGGATGACAAACTCCAATTAAGGGCACCATGACAGAAAGAGACAACATCTCTTCTGGTGTTCCAAAATTCTTCCATAACAGCTTCAGAGAAAATCTCTGTCCCTTCAAAAATGGGACAACACATCATGTCCCTTATGGCCTCTGGGGATATTACCATTTTCAAGAAAGAGCCGCTAATTGAGCAGGAAATGGGGTCAAACCCATTGGCACACACAACCAGGAACTCTCTATAGTGAGGAACCATGGGGACCAAAAATTGAGGGACGCCACTGTTCCAGAAATGAGCTGTCGTGGATTGGGGCTCTACTCTATGATGAAACATTCTACTGCATGCAACCTCTCTTAGGTTTTTGGGCTGCTTATGGAGCTCAGGCTCGACAACACTCTCAAAAGAATCTATCATTGCAGATGTGTTGTGGGTAACCGTCTTGGACTTGGCTTTAGTTTTTTAGATATTCTAGCCTAGGCGGAATAGCGTGGTAAGAATAAGAGAGTTCACCAAAAAAATCTACCCATAATTCTCCCTAAATAGAACCCGAGGGAGTCGCTTTCGCTTCCATTTTGTGTAAGAGAACCTTTCTCTCTTGACTCTTCAAAATATTTTGGGCACTTAGGTTACAAAATGAGCAATATGATTAATATCTTGTGACCTTCTTCCTTTAATGCACTACATGCCTAGATCTTCGTGAAAGAAGATGCTTAATGACAAGCGTCCATTTGCACGTATGCCAATTTATTTTATAGTCGCAATTAATCTTGAGGAGGATGAGTGCCGCCATCTATGATTCCCAAGAGAAAACTTACCCAGTCCACCATTAATTGAAGCCACTTGAGACGATTTGCTTGTCCAGATGGATCTCCCCCTTAATGAAGAATATCAACAGCCAACAGGGCTCACACAAGTTAAGAGAGTCCTATGGCGATTATGGTTTAAACGCGATGTACCTACACATATGCGTGGCATCTAAGGACATCACCTCTTTCTTTGAGGTACCGGGCAGGATATTTGCCAACTCTAAACCAGACTTTGCCTACTTGTGCAAATTGATGAGGAATGATAGGAGCGTCAAAATTTGGGAGCACTGGTGTTTTTACCAATTGTCACTTGGAGCTGAGAAATCATTATAAATATGTCTTTTCAGACATTCCTTTACACAGTATCAACTTCAATGACGGATCTTCTTCAGGAAATGGATACCCCCGTTAGGCTTGTCAGCAGTAAGGCTCAGGTCACTTTCCTCATAAATATTTATGACCGAAGGTTGTAGAGGATGACAAGGCAGAAAAAATCCATTGATCATCACAACTATCAAATGGGTGCTCGGTGAGGATTTTATAGACAACGTGGACCAATACTGTGTAAACACGGATATTTGTTCGTGTTTCGTGGCTTTATTGCTAGATTCTGGAATGACTAGGCTTCTGACCTCTGAGCTCACTAAAGCACTCTTCTCATGGGATTATCTGGGCAGCTGGAGGATGTTGTGGCATACCACATCCATTTCAGAGACCTACCTCTGGCTTCAGATTTGAGGCGTTTCATCACTTCTGGTGAGGAGGTGACTTGGAACCTGCTTATCGTTGGTATGAGAACAATGACGCTGTTGTCTCATCGTTTTCGAGCGGAGCTCACTGCAGAGTTTCTCCTCTGAATTCACCTAATAGTTTCTATTTCAGATGGCACCAAATGGTACATTGACTTTAGGGATTACATATTCCCATGGGTCCTGATGTCGCACGTCCAACCGAATCTGGTTGTTGTGTCCATAGTCGAGGAGCCTGGTGGCATTTCTGACCATGAGTGGTTAGAGGGAGAGGATACTGTAGATGATGCTAGAGACTCTGATTTTTAGATGGAGGACGATGAGGATGAAGAGGATCTTTGAGGAAATGGAAGTCTTTATTTGAAGGCTTCAACCTGCTTCTTTTTGTTAAAATTAGGTTGGAGGCCTACTAATGAATTGCAAAAAATACTCATAATATAATGATTTTCTTTTGTTTAATTATGGCGTATCTTGTGAATTTCACTTTGCCTTGGGAGAGAATGAAGGAACATAATTAAATAAATAAGGCACACAAAAGCATTATTTACATTATGTACATTTAGAGAAACACCGCTAATGAAAAGGCTTAAGGTGGAACCCGTTGATCGGGATCTTGAGAGAGTCTCCTTGCATATCTTCAAGATCAAAAGAATTGAACCCTTTGCAAGATATGATGTGGAAGGGTCTCTCCCATAACCCATTGAACTTGGCATGTTGACTGGGCTTGGTCGCCCTTTTGTTGTACTTCAGAACAAGGTCACCTTGTTTGAATTCTGGATCAGAACTCTTTTTATTGTCGAACCACTTCTTGATGGTTTGCTGACGGTTTTGAAGAGACGTGAATGCTGCTTCCCTCACCTCTTCTAATTCCATAATCTTTACCAACCTTACATCCATGGGACCATTCTCTTCTACTTTGATAGACTTAAGTAATTGCAAGGCTAGGATTTCCAAAGACACAAGAAACAATGCTTCTTTACCATAGACTAATGTATATGGGGAATTATTTAGACCTTCTTGGGCATTATCTGGTCGACCCATAACACGCTCCTTAAGTGGTGATGCCACTCCCTTTTGTACTCTGAGTGTATCCTTTTAATGAGTCTGATGATATTCTTGTTAGTGGACTCAACAAGTCCATTTCCTAGCGGATAGTAGTTTGAGGAGGTTTTCAGGTAAATACCTTTGTTGAGGGAAAATTGGGCGATTCATGAACCTATGAATGCACACATGTTATTTGATATTATGGTCTTTGGTAGACCATATCGGCACACTAGATCCTTCAGGAACGTCAATATCTCGGTCTTTGACGAATTCTTCAAAGGAACGACTTCAGACCATCTAGGGAAATAGTCAGTAGTGGTTAAGATCCACTTGTGTCTGACTGAGCTTGGGGGATTGATCATCCCTATGAAGTCGAGTCCCCATTGAGCAAAGGGTTCCTCCACCATTATAGGCCTGAGTGACATCACCACTTATCTACACCCACCACTGTAATACTGGCATTCTTTGCACTCCCTCACCAAGGTGTGCATATCTTTAAATATAAAAGGCCATAAATATTTGGCACGAGTAATCTTGATGATGGTAGTTTGTAGTGAAAAGTGACCTCTTGATGAACCATAGTGAAATTCATGTAAAATCTTGCCAGCTTGGCTTTGGTTCACGCAATAGAGCAGGATTCCATTGAAATTTCTTTTGAAAAGTATGCCATCCACCAAGCAGATGCTACTATTCTGCAGTCTATAGAATATCCTCTTTTCAGGGGGAGGCCTTTGGGGAAACTCTCCATCTTCATGAAATGTTTCCGGGCCTCCATCCGGCATGCCTTTTCTGGTTCGGAGGTGATCATTGCGACTTCTTCTGTGGCCATCTCATTTTCTCAGGGTCCGAACTCTTGGGCTATGTATTCTCACAAACCTTTGCCATAGATTATCTTGGTGGGCCTAACATCAATGTCATACTCCATGATTTTGGTAATCCAGTTTTCCCTCTTCTCTATGATGTTGTCTTCCATGATATATTCTTTGACTGAAGGATGTGCAACATACACAGTAGTCTTATTGTAGGTGATGAAGTGTCTAAATTTTTTAAGGCCCTTGACTAGGACCAAAGATTTCTTTTCAATGAAATTATAGTTAGCCTCATATTCATTTAGATTCTTGGAATGAAAAGCTATAGGGTGCTCACCCCCTTTTTCTGTGTCTTTCTAAGTTAGGACCACAACAATGCTATAGTGGCTAGAGAAGACATACATTATGAAATCCTTGGACATGTTGGATTTGGATAGCATGGGGGCTGAGTAGATAGCATATTTTATTTTCTTGAAAGCCTCTTTAGCTCTGGGAGTCCATTTGAAATGTGTCTCCTTCTTAAGAATCAAGGTGATAGGCCTCACCATCCCTACAAAGTCTGAAATAAAGTGGCTAACGAAGTTAACCTTACCTAGGAAAGACTGGGCCCCCTTTTTATTGACAGTAAGCAGAAGCTCTTTTATTGCCTTGACTTGATCAAGATCGATAGAGACTCCTTCCTTTGACACTGTGTACCCTAGTAATTTTCCTTGTGGGACTCCAAAAATAAATTTCTTTGGGTTCAAAGAGATCCCAATTTATAGACACTTTTGGAACACCAACTCAAGATGATCGAAATGATCTTATTTGTGCTTTGAAAACATGGTTAGGTCATCCAAATATTTAAGGATGATTTTGTTGATAAGCTCCTTGAAGGCCAGGTCCATAGCTCTTTGAAAATTCACACCGATATTTGACAACCCAAACGATATTTTTTGATAAGAAAATGTTCCCCATTTGGTCGTGAAGGTTGTCTTATGTTGATCCTATGGCTTCACCAAGACTTGATTATAACCAGAGAAACCATCTAACATTTAGAACATCTTTGACCCTGCCACCGTGCTTAACAACTATTCCATTGGTGGTGAAGGATAATGGTCTTTTAGAGATGCTTGATTGAAGTCCCTGAAATCCACGCAAAGCCGAATGTCTCCATTCTTTTTCCTGACTAGCACTAGATTGGATACCCATATACTGTGCTTGATGGGGTAAATGATTTTTGATTCTATTGTCTTTTTCAACTCCTGGGCCATAAGGGACTCAATTTTCGGATTGACAGGTCTCTGCTTTTGTCGGATCGGTTTGGCTCCATCGGTAAGCTCGATCAGGTGCTGAATGATGTTGGGATTGTAGCCTTTCAAATATTCATAAGACCATGCTAGTACACCAACATATTCATTACAATATCAGGCCAATCTCTTTCAGTCTTCTGTAGGAACCTCCTTTCTGACCTTGAGTATTCTCCCACCTCCTACCGACATTTTGGCATAGTCCCCTTTATCAACAATAAGCTTTCGCTTGCCATTTTTGGCATCATCATGGTCGAATAAATTTTGAGGGTGATTAACCTGTTAGGAAGCTTGTTTAATTTCAACTGAATGATATGATCCCCATAAGCCTCTTTTACCTTAGGTTGTAGTTGATTTGCAAACTCCCCCGAGTTTTGAATGAACAAGGCGATCTGCTCATCACTTTCAAAAACTTGCCAGTGGGTGTCATTTTCAAGAATAGTTGGCCGAACGACCACATAGATTGTCTGGGAGTTGGCAAGTAGGTCCACAACAGGGTCAAATTACAATCCAATTGTAGCCATCTGATCAACAACATCATTTGTTTTTTCAAGGAACTCTCTGGATATTGAAAGCATCAAAGCTTTCGATCAGATCCCATGTCCTATGACGATAGGATCTCATATGAACATGTTTGGCGCTAGAGATTCCTCAAACCTGGTGCACAACTAGCTCAGAATCACCCAGAACTCTCAATTTATTTATGCCCATCCTCTCCGCCAAGCTCAAGCCTTGGATTAGTCCTTCATATTCTGCTTCATTGTTAGAACATGCAAATTGTAGACAAAAGGATTTTAGGATCTGTTCACCTGAAGGTGAAGTGAGGCAAATCCCATCCCCTGAACCTAGTTTGCATCTTGCACCATCAAAGTGTAGGGTCCAGAGTGCATAAGACTGATGAATACTAAGAGGGGGGGGTGAATTAGTATACCAAAAAATATTGTACTTAAACACTTTAACAGTCTAGTAGTAAATCGGTAAAACAGTTTAACAAACAAACCGGTTAACACACATGCAAACCAAATACCAAATAAGGCATTCACCCATAGAAGCACAATCACCATAACACACGAGATTTTGACATGGAAACCCAAATGGGAAAAACCACGGTGAGATGAAACTCACAAGTAACTATCTACAGAATAGTAACCAGACCGGTTAAGGTCATACAATGTTCTTTACCAGAACAGATCCTGTTAGGAATCTCAATATCTGTTAGGAGATAAGTCCAACTAAAAACTACCTTGTGAGAGGATTTCAGATCCACAGATGTGAACCACCTTGTTAGAGGATTTATAAAGGCTTTTCTAGGCCTACCCGGTTAAGGGTTTCTGACTTGTCAAAGATGTGAGTAATCAATAAGTGAATAATCTAGAAAATGTCATAGTCTACTTGATTAGATCCATTGTAGCTCACAGCTAATGCTCTTTAGCATTACTTCAGTCTTCAGTAAATCCACACTTTGTTGCAGTACAGAGACTTGATCTTCACAGTTAATATCACACATACAAGAGCTTCAACGACCACCAAAACCTAACAGCTATACTCATACATACACACACAAAACCCTAGACATGATGTCCTAAAAAGGAATCAGATTTCATGTTGGTCCAATAGGATTACATTGCAAGTTCCTAGGTTCATTGTATCTAGACACATTTGGTAACATGGCAGAAAATCACCGTCACAGTGTCGGTGGATGGTAACTCATCACAAAAATATATCGGTTGGTAACTCATCACAGAGTATTTCTGGTTTATACAACTTTTCTGGTTGCCAGTTGGTAACTCAGAGTAATACCGGTTCAAGCAGATTTCCGGTTGACAAAAATTGAAGACTAGGAAAAAGATAACTGCCGCTTCTGGCTCCTTTGCTCCGCTCTGCTTAAGATCCTTAAACCGCTTGATCTCTCTATGCCGCTTGGGTCTTTATACCACTTGAGATTGGTAAACACTTTCTGCATAACATCAATAGTCTAAAGACTACAACATGATACCGGTTTGGAACAATTACCGGTTGAGCATAATTCATACATTCACAAAGTGATCTCATAGCAAGTGTGTGCCCATCAATGACAATCACAACATAATCATCAAAATGCCAACAATCTCCCCCTTTGGCATTGATGGCAACACTTAGGAAATTTTTTTTTGACATCTAAGTGTTTTACAACAAAATTAGGCCATAATCAAAATTACTCCCCCTAAGCATATACACTATCCCTTTTGCAGAAAATACAATGTATACTACTTCCTTACAGAGATAAACATGAAAGTATACATAGCATGCATTAAAATTTAGAATACTACTCCCCATCAAAATTTTAAAAATAGAATACTACTCCCCCTTTGCCAACAATGACAAAGTACAGCTGAAAAACCCCTGTTCCATTAGCATTAAAAACTGATTTAAAGAGTTTATGACAATAAAGAGTGAAACTTGTCAAAAATTGATTTAAAGTCCTGCATAAATGTCTTCATGGATAAAGACCATGATTCAAGCAATGAGGTAGAAACCTCATTCTCCGTTTGCATCTGATAGACCTTCTCTTCCATGGCATCCAAGGTACTCATCTCTTGAGTGACCGTTAGGGCATCCAGATTTAGATAGCATTTCTGAAGAATTTGTAGTCTTGGCAGTAGGACCCATTGAAGTTCCTACAAATTACGTGTCCAATTGCTTATCTCTGCCTCTATTATTGTAGATTGGAGTTGAAATCGGTGAGCGATTTGTCCATATGTGGAGAAGGAATCATATGGCATCTTGAAGGTGCTTATAAATGACTGCATATCAGATTGCAGTTTGGCTTTCTGAGCAAGCACATCATCACATAATAGATGAGGTTGACATATCTTAGCAATAATTTGTCCTCATCCATTGCATCTCTGATGTCCTTCTGTACCTTCTATAGATCAGACTGGAGCTTTGTTAACTTTTTCACCAAGGAAGTGTCCAGAGCCTTTTGATGCTCCTTCTTGGCATTTGCTTTCGCAACCTCTTCTAGGCTTTGCACCTGGTCTTCTACAACTATGTATAGGAGCTTTAATTGTGCAAGGGAGGAATTGGTAATGGGGAGGTTGGTACCGGGTATCAAACCAGTAAGAGTGTCCACCGCAGCTTGGATCACATCTTGCTCCTTTTTCCTCATTACTTCTAGGCATTCTTGGGCAACCTTAATGCTCTGCAACATCTCCGATTCATTTGCAGACTGGAGGTCAATGGGACTGGTAATGTCAGCTAGTTTGGATTGACTACCGGTTGCCTTTGGGGTCTCCATCTAAGTGCTTTGTGCCGCTCCCTCTTTCTCTTTAGCTCTTTTCTTGTCCTCTTCTGCCTTCTTTTTCTCCTCTTCTTTCCGCTTCTCTTCATCTTCATCCTTCTTCTTCTTCTCCTCTTCCTACTTCTTCTTCTCTTTCTCCTTTCTCTTCTCCTCTTCCTTTCTCTTCTCCTCTTCCTTTTTCTTCTCCTCTTTCTTTCTCTTCTCCTCTTCCTTTTTCTTCTCCTCTTCCTTTTTCTTCTCCTTTTCTTGTTCCGCTTCCTCTTTCTTCTTATCTTCTTCTTGTTTCTTATTCTCCTCTTCTTTTCTGTTTTCTTACTCTTTTCTCTCCTCTTCCACTTTTTTCTTCTCTTCTTCCTTTTGCTTCTTTTCTATTTTTGCCTGTTTTCTATTTTCTTCCTCCTGTTTCTTCTTCTCTTTCTCTGCCTATTTTCTCTTATGTTCCTCCTGTTTCTCCTGACCTTTTGTTTCTGTTGGTGCATCCAGAGTAACATTTTCACCGTTCAAGGCATCAACATCAATCAGGTCCAATTGAGTAGTGACTGGTTCTCCTTCACTGTCATATACTTCATCTGGTTGAGTGATTTCCGGTTCTTGCTCAACTTTCCTGTTGGCTTCAGCCACTTGATGTAATCTTAAAGCTGATTGAGCAAGGGAGTGGGTATCTTTGACCACTTTTGAAACTTTTCCTTCCAACAACAGGAGTCTTCTTCTTCTCCTAAAGAAGAGGCCCTTATATCTCTCCACCACTTCATACAGTTTTGTTTTAGGCACTTTAGTGAAGTATTGTGTGAATACTTCCTCTCTTATTTCCTGTTCTTTCTCTATGGCAATGCGCCATTTGTTATCTAAAGAATTATATAAAGAATCAGGTGTCTAAGACTTAATTTCTTAAGGCCACCGATCATTAATACATAAATAATTAATGACTTCCTGTTCAACTTCTTCCTTTTCATCATCATTAAAATCATCAAAGAACTCTTTCAAATCACCAAGCACTTTTCTTCTAATATTCTTAATTGTTCTTTGACAATGTGTCAAAGGTTTGTAAGAGGAAATATCAATATTTACCGGTGCAGATGTTGTCGGTTCACTCTTTGTCTTTTTCCTCATTTGCCTAGTCTTCTTAGGCTATTCTTCAGAGACAGTGTCCTTTGAGTCTAGTGTATTTCTTTTTGTCTTCCGCTTCCTCTCAAAGACTTTGGCGGGTGCCACTTCTGGTTTCTTCTTTGCTGGTGACCGCTTGGTCACTTTGGGACTTGCTGTGATAACCGGTACCAATGATGAAGGCACTGCCTTTCCCTTCTTTACTGAGGGTTCTTCAGTTGGCTATGCACACTCCAATGAGACATTGTAGGTGATTGAAGGTTTTGTCATTGATGGCAACCTTACAATCCTATGACACCGGTAAGGTAGTTCACCAGCACTAGCAAGATCAGACTCTACACCGACACTCAGATCACTGGCACCGGTAGTGAAAGGTAGCATATCGGCACAGAGGCCAACAGGATTTTTGTTGTTTATATATTTTGTTTATTATTTGTAAAATCATTGTAAGCCGACTTGGCAAGTTGTAAAATAACTCTTATATAAGAGAGATCATTATAGAACATTTGTAATGAAGTAAGAAGATTGTAATTAGGTGAAATAAGGCAGACCTATTATACAAATTATAGGTCAAGGGTTTATGTTAGAAGCAAAGCAGAAACCGGGACTGGATCTGGCATTACAGATGCTATTTTGAAGCAGTACAAGACATTGGATTTATATAATCCATTTTGTAAGTCAGTGAGACTTCCTATTTTGTATTTGAGCAGTGAGCTCTAGGCAGTTGGCCTTCTTGCATGTGTAGGCCTCTCTTGTAGCAGTAATATTCTCTTATTGGCCAGTAAGTGAATATTATGGGTCACAAATCCCACCGAGGTTTTTCCCACACCGATTTTCCTTGTTAAATCCTTGTGTTATGGTGTGTTTTTCATGTGGTTGTTTTTATCTTTGTTTATTGCATTACTTTTTGTTTACCAGTACATAGTATTAATATGTTCTGCACGTTTTAAGTTAAGAAATTTAATATACCAGTTAGATATTGATTCACCCCCCCTCTCAGTATTTGTGGGAATCCTAACATCTTCAACTGGTGTAACCCTTTCCAAATAGGTTCTGGTTCTCTTTGCCTTTGGATAAAGGGGCGAGGCGATTAGGGTAGAGGCATACCCATCTAGCATGTCATACATTACCTCATATCCCATCGGTTCTACTTCTTCCTATCTAGGCTCAACCACCTCCATTATGCACTCATCAACTCTGATGGTGAAGCAGATGTCATCTTCATATTTCTTGACAATATCACCGGATATTATCACCCTTTGGTTCATTTTGCATCTGAACTCATCAAAGTATTTGTTCACCACTTCCGGATAACGGGTTCCTACCACTTGTAGGCTTTCCTTGATTTGCTTTGTCACCGGTTGGTCAGCAGACCACTAAATATCACCCACTCCTGGAAAATAGCCTTGGAAGTAGAAGAACAACCCAACCAATAGTTGTCCAAACTTAAATCTCAAGGCATTGTCCTGTTTGATCGACTTGAGGTTCAACAGAAGTTGTCTTTGCATACAAGTGCACAGATCAAATGATGCATCTTCCTTGATCATCCTGTAGGCAACATTTACTGCTACAACAGAGACAGAGTTGATTTTGCTAGCATGGAATGTTTGGTATCCTATCACCATACATGCATATTTGACCAGATCATCCATGATGGAATTGACAATCATTCCCTGTGAATCGCTCACTGAACCGGTGGGCTGAGTCATTTCTGTCTTGCTAATCTTCCTTAGGGCTGACACTTCACCGACATTGCAGAAATTGGTGATGGCATGACTTGCTTCTGGTGTAATATCATGCGTCCACTCTAAGTACATTTTATCACCGTGTACTCTGTTCAGAATAATGCAGATGTGATCATCTAAAAATTCTTCAAGGAAATAGACAACATTGTGAAGTTTCTTCTTTTCCAGAATGTTGAATTCCGGTTTAATCTTTTGTCCTTCCCACAGAACAAACTCAACTGAGAATGGATCATTAGAGATCCTAGATCTTCAATCTTACAGTCAATGTAATCGGAAATGCCTTCCTCCACTATAACACCAGTGGGTATTTGAGATAGGGCATTGTATTTTGCCTTCCGTTGAATGAAGTCTACGGAATCATCAGGTGCACTAGAACTAGCATGTGATGTGGAAGCCATGATAAACAAAGAATTTTGAAAAATACCTTCGTAAGTCAAAATTTAGGGCTTGCAATTTAAACTTCACTACACACTCCTTTGGTTGTTGAAATACCGCTTTGTGTTCTATAATTCACCAACAAATGTTTGCTTCTGATTCTTCTTCAGGATTTTGATAAATTCTTTGAATCGTAATCCAAATCGCTTTTCTTCACTCTATGCTTGAAAACTTCTTCGCTCATGAAATGATAAGTGAAAAATGACTTTGAGAAATTCTTTCAAACAAGTTCTTCACCTACCATAATAAATGCTCCAGTATTAGGGCATAAACCCTAATTTGCCTTTTACCATTTCTGGTCTTCTGCCAACTAACAGGTATCACATACTAGTTGAGGTCTTTTACCGATGTAAACTGGGGGTTCAAGATATTTCACCGTTTTCTCCCCTTAATCTTTTCTGATGCTTAGTTTGCCTGTTCAATGACTTCCACACTAGGTGCAGAAACCGGTTCTACTTGAATCACTTCTTCTAACTTCTTTTTCCAGGTTTTCTTCATATCTACTTGAACAATTTCAACATCAATCTTTCCTTCTGGAGTGACTGGTATATCATCCGATATACTCTTTCTTATTCTGTAGAATCTTGCTGTATGACCCAGTTTGTTGCAATGATAGCAAACCATTCCAAGTGCACTCCAAGGTCCATTATTCATGTTTCCATTCTTCCTTCTACATGTTACAATAGTGTGACCATGACCATGACAAATCCAACAATTTGCTCTCCATCTGGTTGCCGCTTGATAGCCACCGCTACCTGACTGATGACTATAGGTATTAAATAAGTTTGGGTTCCGGTTCTCAGAGGATTCAGGAAAAACTCCTTGACTCCTTTGAGGATACCTTCTGGTATTGTGCATGACAGACCTACATTTAAATTCTCTATGCCTAAACTTGTTGCATGCATAACAATTACCATTGAATCTATTGGGTCTAGGCTTATCGTTTAGAAAATAAGGAAAATTATTGTAAGCCTTCTACATACATTAGCAGTGTGTCCTTCCTTGAGGCAATTAAAGCAAATAGGTTTGAACTTTTGCTTACCTTTATCCTTAGATGCCAGTTGTTTCTTTGATGCTCCATATTTTGTTCCAAAGGTCTCACCTTCCTCATAATCAGAGAAACCAAGTACATTGGTATTCTTTACTGGTTTAGCTGATTCAAGCTTTTGTTCTAGCTTGACAGTGCTCTTATTGAATTTGGTAAGTATTTCCTTTGACTCAGTGAGTTCTTTGGAAATAGCAACATTGGATTCCTTCAAGGTTGCATTCTCAGAAATAGCCATGTTTAGTTCACTTTGGATTCCTTCCTTTTCCATTTTATTTTCAAGAAAATGAGCGGTAAGTGCATTGATCTCTTGCTTCAACTTGGAGATCTCATGATCTTTGTCTTTTACTAGATCTTCAGCTTTCCTCTGGTTCTCAAGCTCTTGACACATTTTGATAGTTAGTCCTTCAAGTTCCCTTCTTAGGTTGGCATTAGACTCATTCAATTTTTCAACTTCTTGGACTAGCGCTTCCATGTCCGCTTCATCAGAAGAACTGTTTTCAGTTAGCTCCGTCAGTTTTTTAGCATGCTCTCTTCTTTTTGCCTGAGAGGCCTTATATTTGACCTTAAGTTCATCATAGGCTTGCTCAGTCTGAGTGAGCTGATGAGTAAGTTCCCTCATAGTGTATTCCCCCATATCTCTTTCCAAGTGGTTAGACTTATAGAAAGGTTGGCTCTAATAGCAATTGATGAATACTAAGAGGGGGGGGGTGAATTAGTATACCAAAAAATACTGTACTTAAACACTTTAACAGTCTAGCAGTAAACCGGTAAAACAATTTAACAAACAAACCGGTTAACACACATGAAAACCAAATAGAAATAAGGCATTCACCCATAGAAGCACAATCACCATAACACAAGATATTTTGACATGGAAACCCAAATGGGAAAAATCATGGTGAGATGAAACTCACAAGTAACTATCTGTAGAATAGTAACCAGATCGATTAAGGTCAGACCGGTTAAGGTCATATAATGTTCTTTACCAGAATAGATCCTGTTAGGAATCTCAATCTTTGTTAGGAGATAAGTCTGATTAAAGACTACCTTGTGAGAGGATTTCAAATCCATAGATGTGAACCACCTTGTTAGAGGATTTACAAAGGCTTTTCTGGGCCTACCCGGTTAAGGGTTTCTGACTTGTCAAAGATGTGAGTAATCAACAAGTGAATGATCTAGCAAATGGCATAATCTGCTTGATTAGATCCATTGTAGCTCATAGCTAATGCTCTTCAGCATTACTTCAGTCTTCAGTAAATCCACACTCTATTGCAGTACAGAGACTTGATCTTCACAGTTAAGATCGCACATACAAGAGCTTCAACGACCATCAAAACCTAATAGCTATACTCATACATACACACACAAAACCGTAGACATGATGTCCTAAAAAGGAATCTGATTTCATGTCAGTCCAATAGGATTACTGGTGCAGGAGCACCCTTCCAAGCTCTTCCTCCTTCTTTGTTTTGTTGGTGTTATGCTTCTTTTGAAGCCATTGTATATGTAATAAGAGCCACGAGCTCATTTGTTCTTGAGTAGGTCCTAGTTTTAGGTCCTTAGTGTTTTTGTTGTGATTTCTTGTGCAAGATAGGTTGAGTGTGCCTTGGATGTGTGTTAGGCCTTATTGGCATGTTGATGTCCTTAGGATAGCCCAAAATAGGCCTAGGAGTCATGAAAAGAAACAATGGCAAAGTTGCTCAAAAGATGCAAAAGTTGCATGACAACTTTTAAAAGTTGTCAAGCAACTTTTCCACCCAAAAGGTCAAAGACCCTTATTGAGTGTGGAGAGCCCTAATTTTAGCACACCGATTGAGGTATAGGTAGTATAAGATGTTTCAAACCCTAAAATATGAGGGGGTTAATAATTGTTGTACGGCCCAAGTAAGGAAAGCTTGACTGTGACTGTTTTGTTGGTTACCAGTCAGTTTGAATGAAGCAACCAAGCAAGTTAATGGATTGATTTGTGAACAAAACTATATGGAGTGTCTTCTATGTTGTAAATAATTTCATTTTGAGAAATTAGACTAGGTTTTGGTTTGTAAGTGAGGTGTGTTTGTAAATAGTTTGTAATTTGCATTCTCTCTGTCCAGTTTTAGACTGGTTTGTGCAAATGGAATCATGACTCCATTCCCCATTGTGGAACCACCATGAAACCATGGGGAATGAGAGTGCACACCTTGTAATATATTGAAAAGAAAGCAAGGCCCTTGAAAATGCAGGGAGGCCATCAAAAGACCCTATCCTAGGAAAGAATGAACAGTGCCTGGCTAGGAAGGGTTAAGTTGCAGAGGTCTTGGAGAGCAAGGTTGGTCAGAGGAGAGTGCACCCTTTGGAGGAGTTGTAGAGGGGTGAGTGAAGCACCACTGGTGTGAAGGAGGAGCCTCCACCAATCTAGAAAAGGTGGCTAAAACACAAAACATACACTGTGACCCAGGTAGACCATAAAAACCCTCACAAAACCCTTAAAAACCCCAAAATTTGCCCAAGGCACTGTATGGCCACTTGGAGGCCCAAAACCAGAGAAATCCTTGAGCCCTTGCCAAATTAATGATAGTCCATTTTTGGAGTTTGGGTTGTTTGTGCATCGTTTGTGAGAGGGAGCCCTAAAGAACCAGGTAGGAGGCCTAATTGGTCAAAATCCTTGTAGCCCTATTTTGTAGGCAAAAACACAAAACAGTGAAACGGTAAGGGGTTGAAAGCTTGAAACTTCTTGGGGACACATGGATGGATGTAAAACATGGTTTAAGACCTGTCCTAACCTTGCTAGGACCTAGGAAGCAGTAGGACAAGCCATCCCTTATTAGCCATAGTAAGGGGTTTTGAGTCTCATGAGTAGGTGAGACCTTAGGAGCAGCATTGCAACTCATTGGTGGGTGGATTGGGCATGATCAAGGGATTCCTCAAGCAAGGGAAGTCCTAGAGACCCTTGGGTGTGAAGAGAACACCTGGTGATCCAAGGGAGGGATCCGAGAGCATAGACTAGGCTAGTCTATCCCAAACCCCATCCAATCAATTACATTGCAAGTTCCTAGGTTCATTGTATCTAGACACATTTGGTAACACGACACAAAATAACCGTCACAGTGTCGATGGATGGTAACTCATCACAAAAATATATCAGTTGGTAACTCATCATAGAGTATTACTGGTTTATACAACTTTTCTGGTTAGCGGTTGGTAACTCAGAGTAATACCTATTCAAACAGATTTCCGGTTGACAAAAATTGAAGACTGGGAAAAAGATAGCTGCCGCTTCTGGCTCCTTTGCTCCACTCCACTTGAGATCCTTAAACCACTTGATCTCTCTATGCCACTTGGGTCTTTATACCACTTGAGATCGGTAAACACTTTCTGCATAACATCAATAGTCTAAAGACTACAACATGATACCAGTTTGGAACAATTATCGGTTGAGCATAATTCATACATTCACAAAGTGATCTCATAGAAAGTGTGTGTCCATCAATGAAAATCACAACATAATCATCAAAATGCCAACACAGACAACTCTGCTTCAGTGAATGGTTCTTTGGCAAGTTTTGGAATGACCTGGTTTTCAGAAAAAATGCAAGTACCTAGACCTATGGCATTGTATTTGGAGTATGGGTCAAAGTCTATGAATTCATTGAGAAAAATCTCTTGATCAGGTGGAATATCCCCAGTCACTTCCTCATCCTCTAGAATCACTACGGTTTTCCTTTCTTTGTTGGAGATGGAGGTGTGAGTGGGTTCAAAATTGAGCATGTCTTGATCCGCTACGTGTTCAACGTGGATAGGCTCTGAAAGGATTTTTAGTTTGGCACCACGTTGGGTTCAAAGGATAAGGTGAGACCAATCTAAGGTAAAGTAACCTCCTATTTTGGCAGTAAAATCTAGGGAAAGGTAGAGCCCAAAGACATGCAGGATGTCGATAACTACCACTTCTTGAGGCATGGTAACATTAGGACACACAAACAACATCAGCGGAAGGTTCTTGACAAGACCCACGGTCTGGACTTTATTTTCATGTAACTGCATAACGCCCCTTTTTAAAGGCTCGCATTTGATATTCAAAACCTTAGCGATTTGCTTAGGCATGACGATGGTGCTAGCACTAGAATCTATCATAGAATTGTGCAAAAGTTTATCACCAACTATGAGAGTTAGATATAAAGGATTTGGTTTAGGCTTACCTTCTGTTTGAGATTTAGGAGGCGTGGCTTCATTTGTCAACATGGTTGGTGAGCATGATCTATCTGTGAGGGGCTAAAACCTTTCTTCATTGGTCTATGGAGCTTTAGTGGCATTTCCGCTTGCATCTTTTCCCATCTCGAACAGGGTTTCTTTCAGTCGATCCTTTTGTTCTGGGATACTAAGGAGATCCCGTAAAGAGATGTTGGCTAAGGATTTCTTTAGCTGTTCCACCACGTCCAGTATTGTCAACACCAATGCCTTTGGCTCTCTTGGCTTATAGGGGATAAAGTCCTTTCTTGGGTATGTGATAGCAACTGTGGGTTTTTCAGGAGCTTTTTCTACAACCACTCTCCCTGGTGTATTTATATTTTCCCTAGTGAAGCGCCTTTTTCGAGTGGAGGCTGTAATTTTATTGCACTTGGGGAGCCCCCAAGTTTGTTGTGGCTGTGCTATTGGTGAACATGAAATCTTTGTCTTCCATCCAAGAGAATAGTGCGTGCTCCGGAGCTATCTCCGCCTATTGTTGTATCAACATGCCCTGCATCTGGGCAATGAGAGATGCAATATCCATGCCAGGAGATGCGTAAACTGAATCATTTGTTACCACGCCTAGGTTCAATTGCTCTGCAATTTTTTGTTACAAATTATCTCTCGAAAATATCTTGGAGTGTGGGCATTGTTTCATGGAAAAGACCAAGAATTAGTATCGTCCACTAGATTATTTTTCCCCACTGTCAACTCCTTACCGGTGTTGGGGTAAACGGTCTGAAAATGTTTGGGTACCAGAACTATTGGCCATTTGGCTAGCTTGGGGGAGTTCGGTTGTTTGCATACTGGTTCTGCGGATATGCAGGTCTATTCCCTTGGAAATTTTGTTGGAAAGGGGATCTAGCGGGTGGGAATTGAGACCTTTTTAGATTGATGATCTCATTTGAGAAGGTTCTCAACAAATTTTTCATATTGCTGACCTCTGTGACCAATGATGATTGTGGAGGAGAAAATGCTTGCTGGGGACCGGGGTACATATACATAGATTGAGGGGCAGATGTGTTGGGCACGGTCTGTTCAGAGGCCTGATTTGATAGCTCGGGGAATACCGACATGAGTGGTCATGGTGCAAGCTTCTCGATGTCGATCAGATTATTTTTTGCTTGGACTGCTATTTCAAACACTTGAGGGATGGTATTGCCTCCTAGAGATTAAATCATTACTGATATGTTGGAGTTGAAGGATTTCAGATAAAAGACAAATGCAATATCCATAGGAGGTCGGGAAAACAACAATATTCTTTTTCAGGTCCTCTAGAATCTTAAGTTGAATTCCATCACTGCTTCCTGAGGGGCTCTTTTTATCGTAATCAATTGGTGCATCAACGATGTTCTATCGGCCTTGTCGAAGAATCTCTAAAAGAAGCAATTGCCCAGCTGATCCCAATCTGCTATAGTATTTGGACCCAAGGATTTGTACCAATCTAGAGCTCTTCCTTTAAAAGATGCCACAAGCAGTCTCAAAGCTACATTTTTCTTGGTGATACCATGGACGGTACAGACATTGGCTATATCTTGTAGATGTTCCCCGGGAGTCTTATGAAATTCTCTGGTGAATTTAGGGAGGACCTTTAGCATGATAGAGGGGATTGGTCCCCACACTATAGGTGTAGTGGGGGGAATGAGAGGGCTTTCGTTATTCCATGTTACAAGATTTCTAGGAGGAACCTGCACCATTATCGTAGGAGCAACTGTAGGGAAGATAGGTAAGCTCTGGGAAGAAGAGGCTGCAGCTGAATGGATGATTACTATGGGTGGAAGGATTAAACTAGGATTTAGGGTTGTTTGACTCCTGGTAATGGGTCTGTGACTCATAAACTAGCTTAAACTTATTCAAAATTTGGGTCCCACTGGGCATGCTAGAAAAAGAACTGTTGACACTAAATTTTACCTTAAACATGAACAACCTTATGGGAAAGTTAGTGATGGGAGACCTATTGCACAAAAATCACTGAATGACCTCCAGGTTTAAGAAGCCGAGTATTCATTATAATTAGAGAGGAAAAGGGAAGGAGGAAATTTAAAGCAAAATGGTCTACACTATTTAGGCGATGCACCAGATGGAAAAGCATTAACAACATATTAAAGCTAGAAACATCCAGTTTTAAAGTCCATTCAACAATCTACCTTCCCAGACCCATTCAAGAGAATAATCCAATCATAACACTCATTCTATATAAAATGATATTAATTATTCATTCAACAGATAACAAGTCTTAAAACATAGTTTAATCCGCGAAGTCTCACAACCAATATCACATAAGTTATGAACTTGAAAACAACACAGAAGTCAATATATATTAAGTTTCAAATAAAACCATCACAGAGGCCATAGGCACAATATGATCTATCTATCATTCACCAATTAAAATAAATATAAAGGCTTCTTCAAATGAGCCAAAAGTCTAAAAACTCTTGAAAGTCTGAACCCCTAAAACAAGGAAAACATAAGCATAAATAGAGCCCTCAGCTTAGCTAATAGCTTGCGGCATCAACAACCTTCTAGCAACCGCCTCTGGCTAGAAAACCTATCGTGGAACCCTACAAGATCATAACCAACAAAACCACCCCCGAAGTTGTTATTTCCATCATATCGTGGCGATATCCATACCTTCTCAACATGAAAACCTTGATGCGAACCACATCCTGAATCATGAACGATCATGGAAGATAGGCGACAACTTCGAGGACATATAAAAAAGAGCATAGAAATAGAAACATAAACAAATCGGGAAATGCAAACACACCAAGTGTCATTATCCTCCCATGATGAATGGTGGGGCCGAGAGGAATTCCATGTCATAAAAACCCAAGCCACTTGGAAACTCCATGTTCCCCCAAACTTCAAATGGAAAAAGTGAGCCATCAGAAACAATATTGAGACAACACTTGGCTCACACAATGAATGGGGAGCATAGTTGGAAAATAAAAAAGAACGGGCACCACCCGATCAAAAATGCCGCCTACAAACTACTCCGAAATAATGCTAACAATTTCTATCTTTGAAAGAAGTTGATGGCGGTGTAGTTAGATTTGGAGATGACAAAGCATGTATGATCAAAGGAAAAGGAACTATATCATTAGATGGTAAGAACAATACTGACAATGTTTATTATGTTGAAGGTTTAAGGTATAATATTTTGAGTGTACGACAATTGGTGGATAAGGGATTTCAATTACAGTTCAAGGATGGAAAATGCAAAATCATGAACATAACTGGTTTGGAGATTGCAACCGGTACACAGACAAAAGGTAACATATTTCATTTGAATTCTGGTGAGAAGACATGTTTGATTACACAAATTGATGAGAGTTGGCTATGGCATAAAAGACCGTGTCATGTGAATTTTGATTGCATTGTAAATATCAGTTCAACTAAGGCAGTTAGAGATATATATATATACCTAAGATTATGAAGCCTTATAATCCGGTATGTAAAGAATGTCAAATGGGTAAATATGCCAGAACCCCTTTTAGGAGTGTGCAAGATAAATATAATGATGTTCTTGATCTTGTTCATACTGATTTGTATGGCCCTGCTAGAGTTAAAAGTTTTCAAGGTGATAAATATTTCATGCTAATAATTGATGATTATTCTGGAATGATGTGGGTTACTTTTCTAAAAGAAAAATCTGAAGCATTTGAAAAGTTTAAAATCTTTAAGGCTAAAGTGGAAACTAAGACAAGATTGAAGATTAAATGTTTGAGGTCAGATCATGGTGGAGAATTCACATCCGGTGAGTTTAATAACTTTTGTGAGAAGCATGGTATAAGGAGACAATTTTTTGCCCCCCGGACACCTCAATAGAATGGACTTGTGGAAAGGAAGAACAAAACTATCTTGGATGCTAGAACAATGATGATTGAAGATATTCTACCTCATATCTACTAGAGAGAAGCAATAAGCACAATGATTTATACATTCAATAGAGTACATATCAAAGGATAAACTGGTAAGACACCTTATGAATCGTGGTTTGGCAATACACCTATAGTTAAGTATTTCAGAATATTTGGTAGTAAATGTTATATCAAGAGAGATGATATCATTGGAAAATTTGATCCTAGATGTGATGAAGGCATATCTCTTGGTTACTCTAATGAAAGCAAAGCATATAGATGTTATAACAAAAGATTATAGATAATTGTGGAGAGTGCTAATGTCAAAGTAGATGAGCTGAATAGAAGTCAAATCAGAGTTTATGAGAAGGACCCAAAAGTGGAAATGATTATATCTAAACTAGTAGCACCTTTACCAGAACAAAGTGTTGAACCAGTAACTCCAACAATATCAGAGAATTCTATAGTAACTGAAGAATAGGGAAGAGGAACAGAGAGCCAAAGGACTCCTAGGTATGTGAGATTGAATCATTCAAAAGATCGGATCATTGGGGATAAGAACAATGGAGTAATGACAAGAAGAAGACTGGCAACTAACGAGGTATGTTTTATTTCACAAGTTGAACCGGTATCAATAATTGAGGCATGTAAAGATGAATATTGGTTGAAATCTATGGAAGAAGAATTAGATTTGATTGAGAAAAATAACACATGGACTTTGGTTCCCCGGCCTAAAAATAAGAATGTTATTGGAACTAAATGGGTTTTTAGGAATAAATTGAATGAGGATGGTCAATTTATAAGGAATAAGGCTAGATTGGTTTGTAAAGGATATTCTCAAAAGGAAGGAATTGATTATGGAGATACTTTTGCACCGGTAGCTAGGATTGAAGTTGTAAGATTATTTCTTGCCTATGCTGCTTATAAGAACTACAAGGTTTATCAAATGGATGTTAAGTGTGCATTTTTGAATGGGGATCTTGATGAGGAAGTTTATATTGAGCAACCTAATGGTTTTTCACTATCAGATGATACAAACATGGTTTGAAGGTTAAGGAAAGCTTTATATGGATTGAAACAAACACCTAGAGCTTGGTATGCAAGGTTGGATAAATATCTTTTGAAACTTGATTTTACTAAAGGAAGAGCTAACATTAATTTATATTATAAGATCATTGATGATGATATACTGATTATTGAAGTATTTGTTGATGACATTATTTTTGGAGGTGAAGATATGCTATGCATGGAATTTTATAAGAATATGGAGAAATAATTTGAAATGTCTATGATTGGGGAAATAAAATTTTTCTTAGGTTTGCAAATTACTCAGACTGATAAAGGTATTTTCATCTGTCAAACTAAGTATGCTAAGGAATTGTTGAAGAAATTTAGTATGGGAGATTCTAAACTGGTAAGTACTCCTATGGTTACAAGTGAGAAATTCACAAGGAAAGATGTTTCTGCACCGGTAAATCCTACAAGATAAAAATCTATGATTGGAGGTCTGCTTTATTTGACTCAGACTAGGCCTGACATAATGAGTGATGTTTGTATTGTATTTAGATTTTAGAGTGATCCTAGAGAAAATCACGAGAGTGTGGTGAAATGTTTTTTTGGATACTTGCAAGGTACATCAGAATATGATTTGTGGTAACCTAAGGATGATAACTTTACTTTATCTGCATATGCAAATGCTGACTGGGCTGGAGATGTTGATGATTGGAAAAGTACTTCCGGTGGAGCTTTCTTTCTTGGAAAGAAGTTGGTTTCATGGATCAACAAGAAATAATCATGTACATCTTTATCTACTGTTGAAGCTGAGTATGTTGTTGTTGCTACTATCTATACACAGGTTTTATGGATGAAGAAAATGTTGAAGGATATAAAGGTGGATTATAATGGATCGGTAGTTATTCACTATGATAACTCTGCTGCTATTGATATATCAAAGAATTTGGTATTTCATTCTAAGACAAAACACATATCTATCAAGTATAACTTTTTGAAGGAAAAGGTGGAAGAAAATGAAGTTAGACTAGTTTATGTGAACACTAAAGAGAAGATTGCAGATATTTTCACTAAACCTTTGCCCAAAGAATCATTTGAGTATTTGAGAGACAGATTGGGGGTTTCTGCCCCTCCGACAGAGACCTGATTGATACAGTTTGGCATCTGTTTGATATGCATTATCAAAAATACTATTCATTCTGGCACTGATGTGGGGATGCTACTACTCAGGGGGAGTAGTTAGCTTTGATATTTTTATTAGATTTTTGGCATTGATGTCAAAGGGGGAGAGATATTGATGTGGAAAAGAAAAAGTAAAGGGGAGAGATATTGATAGTGGGAAAGATATATGTATAATTTAAAGCTTTACAGAGATATCATTCACAAGGGGAGTTTGGTCTTTGTTTTAGAACCTCATTGCTACATCTTTATGTAAGTGATTGTTGGTTGTCTTCCATAGGGGGAGACTTGTTTGGCATTTCTTGGTACTTAGATGTTTTTCACATCTAGTGTTTCCATCAATGCCAAAGGGGGAGATTGTTGGCCATTTGGAGGAATTGATTATGTGTTGCATTGATGTTTTGTCATTGATGCCAACACTAGCTATTTGGATTCTTTATCGACACCATTCTGGTCCTAGTAGGTTGAGTGGCTTTTGGTTGGTTTGGATCTAACATGATTCGGTAGGCTCCGATATAGTTTGGTGATGGAATTGGATTATTCATGATACTCATGTTCATATTCAGTAAGTTGGTTTTGGTCTGGTGATCGGATGCTATCATGTTTGCTTAGAAGCTTGGTTTCTGGTTTTGATGAGGGTTTCATCGGTAGAGCTTTTGTTGAAGATCTTTGATGAATTGCATAAGTGGTGCTGGTGTAGCTTCTGGTATAGTTTTTGGATGCTGTTGGTGATCATGTTCAAGACTTGGCGGATGGAGATGATTGTTGTAGCGTGTGGACCTATACTAGGTCCCAGTTGATCTAGGTTATGGATCGACTTTAATGTAACATGTGGATTGGACATCTCGATACGTTTTCAGAATGTCTTATGCGTTGGATATTATTTGTTTGGTCTAAGGCCGACATGTTTTGTAATTATGTAATTGGTTTATTTTATGGTGGCCGATCTGATTGTTCATGGTCAAGGGTTTGTATATATAATGTAAGATCTCATTGTAGATCATCATGGTTATGGTAAAGGTAGATGTCAAGGGATGTAATGTGCGAATAATGTAATATCATTCAGGCAGAGGATTTGGTCAATCATTGGAGATCAAATTGGGTTTATGTAAGAGGATTTAGTCCTCCGATATTGAGCTTAACTAGAACTATACTCATGCATAGGAGATTCTATCTTTTGCAATTCAACCCTTCTCCGGATTGTAGTCTGGATTTCTATGTAGTCAGTGAGACTCCTTTTGTGATGAGAAGTGCGCTCTAGGTTGTTGGCCTTCTTGCAAGTGCATGCCCCTCAATTGTAATTCAAATACTTACTGTCAAAGTATTATCTGACTGTGGGTAGGCTCCCACCGTGGTTTTTCCCTTTACCGAGTTTTCCACGTATAAATCTTGGTGTCATGTGGATGGTATTTATTTTCTGATTATTGTTTATTCTTAATTGGTTTAACTGCATTTTGGTATTAATGTTTTGGGTTGTGGTATTAAAGTTTTAATTGCTAATGGTTCTGATAATTTGTGACAACTGATTCACCCCCCCTCTCAGTTGTCTTCTGGTTATTTGAACTATCTAACAGAGTCATCTGAACACCTCCATCCTGCATATCCTAAGTGTGATACTTCTTTTCCTTCTCAGTATCAGTTGTATCAGTTTTTGTATCATCATCAGTAATTACAACTGTCTCACTCTGTACATTAACCAGTTTGACATCTTTTGGTTGATTAGTAAAAACAATCTTACCTGGTGAAAAATCATCAATATCTACATCATCCAGGAGATCTTCTGCCTTAAACTTATTCGGTTGCTCTTCCTCCTCAGCAGGTACCAAACCCAAAAATTTCTTCAGAATTTGTTCATTCTCAGTATGTACCGGCTGAGATTCACCAACTCATAATCTTGTTAACCTTTTCTTAGATCTAAAAGATGATTTAGCCTCTGTAAGAATTTCATCTATCTCCTCATTTGTGGCTTCAGGTTGCAAGTTGTTAATAATAAATTCAATAAATTCTCTATCTTGTTTTATGGTTGCCTGCCATCTAGCATCAAGCTTATATACAAAGAATTTGAAATCTTCCCTTGCAATTCAATTAGGGCTTTACTATATTTATTCATCATAAAAACAACTGCATCCTCTATCTGCCTTTGTTCATCCTCACTAAACTTATCATACAGTTTATCCAAACCCTTAAGAACACCATATTCCTTAATATGCATTGTGTCGACTTGAATTTCATCCTCAGAATGCTACCTGCAATAAGTTAGTTACACAAAATACAAATGGAAATACTACAGGAAATCCAAACTCAACCAATGAAACTACATGAAATACAAATGAAATAAAAATACTAATATCACCTTCATGGTTTATGTCTCATTGTGTCCTAACTCCACTATTCCTGGTTGCAGATGGTGTGCTCTCAGACAATGCATCGATAGCTTCCATGATGGCATATGAAGAATGGACTGATAACTGATAGTTAACTAATACTATGATATGCAATACTACATGATTATGCTAAATGATTATTGCTATTTTACTTCAAGATTAAAAACTCGCGGATGCATAAGATTAGCTTGCAAAATGCACTTGAAGTCTCTTGAAGTCTAACTCTCTCTCAACTGAAGCTCTTGATTTTATAGACCTTGAGATGATTAGATGATGTGGCTTAGATCAACGGTCATGATAATATCTACAGATTTGGATGGCTGTGAGCAAAGGTGAAGGTTGAGAGAAAGGGGGAAGGAGAAGACAAGTGTCACTCATCTCACCTTGACTGGGTTACTGACTGAGAGAATCTAGGGATGGTTAGAGGAAATTTAGGCATGATAGGACAAGTGGACTCAAGTCCTTCCTAAGATGTAGGGGATGTTGGAGAGAATATAAAAGATGGTTATGAAATATGTGTACGTACACAATATTCATTAATTTTGGTGGTTGGAGATAAATGATGAATTAATATTTAAGAAATATTAATTTCCTTAGGCACATATTTGATGAGTTGGCAAAGGGAAGATGAAGTGGAGATGGAAGGTGAGTTGGAAGAGGGGGATTAAATAATTTAAAAAATTATTTAATATTTGAGACTATAGAATAGGAGAATAACTATTAAATATTAGATATTTAATTGTTTGGAGGGGATTATTAAATATTATATATTTAATTAACTTGGCTAAAAGGATAATTAAATATTAGATATTTAATTAATTGGAAGAATAGAATAGATGAATTAATTAATAAAATATTAATTAATAGAAAGACACGAAAATGAATTAAATAAATTAATATTTTCAAATTAACTATTTAATAGAAGAAAAATCATTGAATAAATATAAAATATTTATTTAATTGTTCATAGCCATTTTTATGTGTATACATTTTGCCCCTTTTTGAAATGATGTTGAGAAAACATTGTTTCAATGATTAAATCAAGTCTCGATAGTGCGCTTGATAGAGATAAAAATCGTGATTGAGTGCCCCCTCAGGAGATTGATCATGACATTGTTGAAAACTCCGGTTTGAACGATTAATCTCATGATATTTGATAAAAAATTTAGTCAATTAAATTCATTTGTACAAAACAAATTAAATTGCCCCATTGAATAGCATTAATTACACTTCCAAAGAGTAAATATAAAATTAATCAAGGTTAATTTTTATTTCATTGTTATCCTTGTCAGCTTGTGAAGAAAATATTCTTGGTGAGGTGGCGAAATGGTGATTCCTGTGGAGAACCATCAATTTGAGCGTGTTCGGTGATATCAACGACCTGTCGAGTATGGGTATCTGGTATGTATCTTATCCCAAGCTTTGTTTTCAACTTTTCGTTTGACTTTTCATGTTTTTAGGCGTGTTTTTGAATTTATTTTTTTCGTTTTTTTCAGTATTGATTTAGTGCATTTGCAATTAGGTTTAGCGCATTTGCATAGATTAGCGCAAATGATCTTTTTGTTAGCGCATATGTTAACTATGTTAGCGCATATGCATGGGATAGCACAAATGTTTTGTTTGTTAGGGCTTTTGTAGCCAAAGTTAACACCTTTGCTTGGTTTTGCGCATATGCTTTTAGAGTTAGTGCATTTGCTCAAACATTTTCTCAAAAAGATAGCGCACATGCATTAGTTTAGCGCATTTGCATTTAGATTTAGCGCATATGCTCAATAGGATAGCGCAAATGCTCAAAATTGATGTTTTTGATAAGTGCAAAGGCTAAAAATGACTTTGATGATTAGATTTAACATGGTTAATGCGCATTTGAATTTAGATTTAGTGCATATGCTCAATAGGATAGCGCAAATACTCAAAATTGATGTTTTTGATAAGTGCAAAGGCTAAAAATCACTTTGATGATTAGATTTAACATGGTTAATGCGCATTGATGATGAATAGGGACCTGATTGAGTGATTGATTTGATTGATTGATAGGGTATCTTTAAGAAACCGATTTAGTTTCTGATGCAAGAGATTAGCAAAGTTTTGATTGAACTCAGTGATTGATAGAAAACCATGATTGATAGGTTTTAAAATGATTTGATAGCTTAAGTTGCTTCAATTTGATTTGATAGATCGATAGCGTAGATTGCTTCAGTTTGATTTGATAGATAGATGATGATTTGATGATTGATTGATTTCTCTTGATAAATAGGAGAAACATGATGTTCCCCAATGTCGGGAGAAATTACCGGCAGTGCGACATTTAGTGCCAGAGCTGACACAGACAAAGGTTAGACATATAGATGCTTGTGGTTTACGCCATTTGTTGTATATGCCTAAGATTACACATAATAGAGGATTGTTGACAGTGTTAGCCGAGAGATGGCACAGTGAGCATAACACTTTCCACTTGCCCATGGGTGAGATTAGTGTGATGCTCAAGGATGTCTATAGGATTATGCACATCCCAGTGACTAGCGAGTTAATGCAGTATGATTTTGAGGATCGTGTTTGGATAGAGGCTTGCAGAGTCGTGTTTGCTGATGATAGCATTGGTAGAGGAGAGATCTGCTGGGAGGATATGGTGATGTATTACGAGACTCTTCCTATTATTTTTGCTGGTTTGATTGGAGGATTTATTTGTCCTGATAGGCGATCGTGAGGTTTTTCTGTTGTATGGGGTGAGATTCTCCTGACTATGATGCAACATCATACTCGATATGCTTGGCGTGTTTGCATGCTCGCACATTTATATCATAATCTTCATCAGGTAGTGTATGATGAGAGTGCTAGTTTGTCTACAAGATGCACTTTATTGCAGATCTGGTGCTGGGAGCACATTGCTATTACTTGGCCTATCTATCACATAGTTCATGGAGAGAAACAACCATATGTATATTTTTATGCAGGTATCCTTACTCGGCATAAGCTGGGTAAGATGGAGTATTGTCGTTGGGTGCTTGATTCATTGGATAGCATTACTTGGAGACCATATGTTGATTGTGAGCCATGGATGGATGATGCATGGACCTTACCATTTATCATGCAGAGTAGATATCTCATTGGTCAGACTCCTTACATTATTGAGCAATAGTTGATTAGTCACATTTTGGGATAGTTTGGAATGATCCAGCCTATGCCTACTGGTGTGACGATATATGCTCGGCGTTACAAAGATAGACAAGATTGGGGAGCTTCTTTGTCATTTGAGATTGCTTATGCAGAGTTTCTTGCTACTCCGAGAGAGGCTTATGATATGAGATTGCACATTCTTGATCCTAGGGTTACTGCAGATTATGCTCAATATATACTAGCTCATCCATTTCCTCATATTACGGATCCAACAAATCCTCCTCCCAACTTAGGAGATGAGGATGATGATTTAGATGATCCATTTTTTAGGAGACGGAGACAGAGATGAGAGCTCAGAGCTACTCGGGAGGCTGGGGGAGGTGGAGATGAGGGTGGTGATGGTGGTAGGAGACCGGGACGGAGGGGAGGTCGACTAAGAGTAAGTGGAGGACCGTTTGGACCGATTGGTAGGATTGGGAGACCACGTCCTATGGGTGGGAGGGATGTTGGACGGATTGGGAGGGAGCATGGCAGGGCAGGCATGAGATCACCGGGAGGGTTGCCATTGATAGGAGGAGGCAGGGTGACTGGACTAGATGGGGGTTGTGGGAGAGGCATTGATTTTGGACAGATTTAGCTAGACCTTAGGGTTATTTTAGCTCATGGTGGAGATGATGAGGATCCTAAGGATCATGTTCCTGTCATTAGATGACGGATTTAGAGAGTTACTCGAATTGAGATTCTAGCAGTTGGACAGATTGGTGGTGAGGAGGGCATTGGGATTCATGCACCACTGCAGGATTTGCCAGAGTAGGATGCCCCAGTGCATGATATGCTAGAGCAAGATGCACCAGAGCATGATGTGCCAGAGCAGGAGACCATTGACAGTCTTAGAGCATGGATTGATCATCTTCGAGCACAGGTGCAGACTCTTATGATTGAGAGGGATAGAGCTGTTAGGAGACATCAGGATACTCAAGGACTTCTTGATCACATTCAAAAGGTTGGATCAGGTACTCTCTTTGGTGATACTATTGAGCACTAGTTCGAGCCGGGAAGGAGACTTCCCACTAGCGACGGCGATATGAGGAGGTAGTTGCAGAGAGCCAGAGAGCAGGTAGTTATCATACCACTGTGTTGATGGATACTAGCAGTGGTGGGGTCATGGGACCTCCTCAAAGGAGTGGTGATCATGTGAGACAAGAATCTAGAGGATCTTCTCGCCCACAGCCATAGAGACGGACAGAGTCAGGTGGTAGTGGTATAGGACATCCGTGACTTGATTTGGATTATTTATTTGATATCATTGTATACTTGGACTTTTATTGTTTTATGATGATTCTATATGCAGACATGGGCTCTATATGATGATGATCTGTATTATGCATGTTTTTTTATATGATGATGATGATTTATATGCATTTATTAGATGGATGATGATATTTATGCATGTTGCTTTATTTGATGATTATGCTTTATATGATGATTCCATGATAAATGCTTTTGTTTGTTTTTTATTTTGATGATCTTGGATGCAAAATGAAAATGATTACTAACTTAAATGATATGTAAATGAGACAAATGTAATGATCTATATAGAAATGAAAATGAATGATTGCTTTAATGCTTATGATGATGCAAATGATCTACATGAAATGTTTTTGATTTTATATGTAATTTTTATAAATCTAAGTGCAAAGATGAAACTAAATGATCGTTAATGGAATGATAATGCAAATAATAATGATGATACACTACATCATGAATGAAATGCACTTAATTGAATGCAAATTAATGCAATGATTTATATACAACTAAATGAAATGGATGATGATTAAAATGATTCTAAAAATGAATGCACCTACAATGATTAAATGCAAATTGTTTTTGTTTGTCCAAGTATACTCAATCTTTATTTATGACCGTTGATCTATTAATAAAATGAAATGCTTATAATGTAACTAACCATGAATTCTTATAATGCAGATGAATAATGAGCTAATCTAAAATCATCTAACTAAAAATTGTACTGCCATTCTTCATATGCTATCTTGTAACAGTGCTTGATTTCATCATTGAGCTTTAAAATGTTGTAAGAAAATACAAGCAACTTGACATAATGATTCAAGATGACCTAAGTATTTCTTACATGGATTTTGATATAGCAAGTTAATACAAGCAACTTAATATAATGGATCAAGTTGACCCAAGTATTGCTTGCAGAATAGACAAGGATTATCCCCTTTCATGGATGACTTGGAATGTCCTCCTTGATCTTTTGCCAATCATATCCTGAGACAAGTTCATACCGTAGTAAGAGATAAACCACAAACAACAATCAAAGAAAATAATCATGCCCCATCATAGCTTCTCTAGTCATGGATATCCTTGAGTTGCATAGAGTACATGATTAGCAATAAAATCAAGATATAAACACTGAATCTTGCATGTCATTCACATGTTCTTATGGTAATTAACTGATATAATCATCTTGATGAATGATCTTTGATAATCCTTTATTACTTGCTGATCGATTCTTCATTTTCCTGAGTTTCACGATTCAGTTATTGATGAAATGACTTGATCTTCATTGCTTTGTTGCTCATTATCTGTTTCAAAATCCTAGGTGTTTTTGGTTTTTTTAAGTTTTTTGAATGTTTTGGGATTTTCAAAGATTCAAAAGATCACCTTAGCAAAAGGAATGAGGATTTTGCCCCCAGTGGAAACATAAATTTATTATGAATGTATGAATTGATCAAGATCCAAACCATGGCGGGATAGAAATGCAGATATGATTGATTTTGATAAAATCTAAGACAGTGACTACGACAAGTATGTCAAAGATTGATAACTATTGGTAAGCTACATATTTCTGTTGATGGTTCAGAGCAATGGATACGAAAGATGGAATGGATAAGCTAGGATATGATGGAAGTGATATATTGAATATGATAAAGTGGATAGGTGCTTAAAGTGATCTCATAGATGAAGGATCTCACTTTTTAGATAGTGCCTATTTACCAGGTTTTCACCATCTAAATTTATTTCATTTTTTTTGAATTTTATATGCTTTTTATTGATTTTTTTTAGGACTTTATATGCTTTTTGTTAATTTTTTTAGGACTTTATATCTCAAGCATAGAATTTCTTGAGATGGATAGAATTGATAGGTTCATCAAACAAATCACCTTCAGGGGTAGATAGCTTGTATGCTCTTGATCCATATGTTGCTACTATGACAAAAGGTCCTAGCCAATTTGGTTCAAATTTTCCCTTCTTTTCCCGGTCTTGTTGATTTCTTGGATTTTCTCTTAGAGCTATATCTCCAATCTGGAAAATACGTGGCATGACTTTGTGGTTATAGCTTCTTGCCATTCTTTGTTGGTATACTTTCAAATGATCTGTTGCATTTTGGCGACGTTCCTGAATCAGTTCTAGTTCTTGGAGTCGAGAGACTCGTTGTTCTTCTTTTGGTATAAGACCTTTCAAGGATACACATAGAGAAGGCATCTCTACTTCTATAGGTAATATGGCTTCTGATCCATAGACCAAACAATATGGAGTTGCCCCTATTGGAGTGCGGATGCTATTTCGGTATGCCCAAAGAGTAGGATTTAGCTGAATGTGTCAATCTTTTCCAGCTTCATTGACTGTTTTCTTCAATATTTTCAAGATAGTTTTGTTTGATGCCTCAGCTTGACCATTACCTTGTGGATAATATGGAGTAGAGATCCTATGTTGGATATGAAACTATTCACATAGCTCTTTCACATCTTGATTTTTGAATGGTCTTCCATTATCAGTGATAATGGTCATAGGAACTCCATAGCGACAGATTATATAATTCAAAATAAATGATGATATTTGTTTTCCTGTCACTATTGTTAAAGGCACTACTTCAATCCACTTAGTAAAATATTCAGTAGCAATCAGAATAAACTTATGTCCATTAGAAGACGAGGGATTAATCTTTCCTACCAAATCAAGGCCCCATTATGAAAATGGCCATGATCTTGTCATAGGATATAACTCTTTTGTTGGTGCATGAATGAGATTTCCATGGATCTAACATTGTTTACATTTTCTAGCATATGTGAATGAATCTCTTTCCATAGTAGGCCAAAAGTAACCCATACGAAGAATTTTCTTAGCCAATGTTAAACCACTTGAGTGTGTGCCACAAATACCTGCATGAACTTTGTCAAGAACTCTTTCAGATTCTTCTTGTTCAAGACATCTTAACAAAGTACCATCTAGACCATGCCTATATAGGATATCATAAATTATAGTATAGCGAGAGGACTGGCGGATAAAATTCCTTTTCTGATTACGAGATAAGTTAAGAGGAAGGATATGCTCTTTTAAATACTGATAAGTTTGATCATATAAGGATTGATCGGTCCCTGATATATGGCAAATTTGGTAGGTATGTTGAGATTGAATGGTAGGGGTTAAGATATCTTCCATGAGAAATTCGTAACAATGTTGATTCTCCTTATTTTACAAGAGAGATGCTATTTTAGCCATTGCATCTGCTGCTTTATTCTCATTTCTTGGAATCTGGGTGAATGTGATTTCTTTAAAGTGTGCTTTAAATTTCTCTACCAGCTATTTATATGGCATAAGCTTATCATCCTTTGTTTGATATTCATCATTTACTTGATTGATGATAAGTTGAGAATCACCATAGACATGTAGTTCTTTGATATTCCATTCAATGGCCATTTTAAGCCCTATAGCCAATGCTTCATACTCTGCAGTATTATTGGTGTAGGGAAATCACAGTCTATATGATTTTGAAATTGTGTGTCCTTGAGTTGTGGTGAAAAAGATTCCTACGCCTGATCCATATTGTGTATAAGAACCATCAAAATACAATTCCCAAAAGTTTGTACTTACTGTCAAGATATCTGCATCAAGAAATTCGATGTGCAAAGGCATGTTATTTTGTAAAGGTGCATCAACTAATTGATCAATGATAACTTGTCCCTTGATAGCTTTTCAGTCAACATATTCTATGTCAAATTCACTCAGTATCATAACCCATTTGGCTAGTCTCCCTATTAATGTTGACTTACTCAACAAATATTTGAGAGGATCTATCTTTGCCATTAGTTTCACATAATGAATCAACATATAATGTCGCAACTTCTGAGTTGCAAATACAATTGCTAGACATATCTTTTCTTTTGAGGAATAATTTAATTCATAGCCAACAAGCGTTCTACTTATATAATAAATTGCTCTTTCTTTTCCTTCATCATCATGTTGAGCTAGGAGAGCGCCTAATGATACATTTGTTGCTGAGATATAGAGCAATAATGGTTTCCCTTTGGTTGGTGATATCAATACCAGAGGACTCATAAGATATTCTTTTATTTGCAAAAAAGATTCTTCACATTTTAGATCCCATTTGAATGGAACATTTTTATGTAGAAGATGGGTAAATGGAAGGCATCTATCTGCTAACTGAGAAACAAATCTCTTGATTGATTGCAATCTTCCTTGTAAAGATCGCAATTGACTTATGTTCTTAGGTGACTCCATCTCCATGATAACTTTGACTTTTTTAGGATCTACTTCAATTCCACGAACTGATATAATGTACCCAAGGAGCTTTGCAGAGGTTACCCCAAATGCACATTTCTTTGGATTTAATCTCAATTGATATCTTTCTAGCATGTCAAAAATGTTGCTTAAAATGTTCAAATGTTCTTGTCTTGTATGAGATTTTGCAAGTATGTCATCGACATAATCTTCCATAAATGTATGCATCATATCATGGAATATTGTCGTTATAGCCCTTTGATAAGTCGCTCCTGCATTCTTAAGCCCAAATGGCATAACATTCCAGCAATATGTTCCCCATGCACAGGTGAAAGTTGTCTTTTCTTAATCTTTAGGTCCAATTCTTATTTGATTATATCCTGATAAGCCATCCATTAATGAAAACTTCTCATGCCCTGCTGATAAGTCCACTATGATATCAATGTTTGGTAGCGGGAAATCATCTTTTGGACATGCTTTATTTAGATCTCTAAAATCTATACAGACCCTTATGCTTTTATCTGGTTTTGATACTGGTACAATACTTGAAACCCATTTTGGATAAGCAACAGGTCTTATAAAACCCACTTCTAATAGTTTCTTCAGCTCGGTTTTTATAAGAAGAGCAATGTGCAGATGCTTCTTTCTTAGCTTCTTCTTAAATGGTTTTCCTTTTAAATCCACATTAAGATGATGCATGATAAGATCTAGATTAAGTCCTGGCATATCTGCATAGGACCAAGAAAAAATTATTTGCCTTTGCTTAAAGAATTCCATGTATTCATTCCTCTCTTTTTCTGATAATGAGGCAACATAATGAAGTATTTTAGGATCCTTTGATGTACCAATGTTGACTTCTTTTGTTGGTTCTATCAGGATAGCAGATCTCTCTTGAAAATATGCAGGAAGAATGTCAAACTTTCCATCTTCTGGCACCTCAAGGAGGTTTTCACCATTAGATACGTCTTTTGTTTTCTCTTTTGATTGATCTAATGTTGCCATGAAATAGTTTTCAACAATAGGTCTCTTTCCTTGTTTTATTTTGCTTTTGCGACTGGAAAGTGTGGTATTCTCCTAACTACGAGAAACATCACTTAATTTTGCAATGGAAGATATCTTAGGATGGATGGTTTCAACAATGTTAAGGTACACGACCAAGTCATGATCATTGGAAAAGACATTCAGTTCAGGGTTGTCTAAATTATCCCAATCAATTAGTTCGGGATGAAGAAGGGGTAAATCATAATCACTGTCATCATTAGGTGTTTCAATGTTCATGACATAATGATCATAACTTGGCATAGAATATGTATTGTCATAGATTAAATGTTTTTGAGAATTGTCTTTCTGAAGCGTCTCCGAATTAGTTCTAACAAAATGAATAGTAGCATTTTGTAGTTCATACTCAAGTGGTTCTTCAATTGACGTTTGTCCCTTAAATGAATGGATTATATCAACACATGTCTTTAATAATGTAGATTCCTTCTTGATTGACCTCATTTGCATTTTGGAGTTGACATACTTGTGTACATGATAAAGAGGATTCTTTTGCTAGATTTTTTCTTTTTTCAAACTCAACTTCTTCTGGACTAATAGTCAATCCAACTTCACTATCTCCTAATTCTTCTATGGTTATGCCATATCTATCTTGTTCCTCTTTTGATGAAAATCTTGTATTTTCATATGCTTGATCTATCCTTATTTGTATTTCATGTGGCATTACTTCTTTTTCTTTGTCATTCCCTTTCCTTTTTGCATATGCCTCTTTCTCTGAATTCTGAGTTTCTCTTGCCTTCTTTCTAACTTCATCTTTTGTTTTGCAATAGACAAGTCTTCTTTTGTGATAGCTTCTTGGTCTTCATTGTGTTCCTTACTTGATGTGGTAGATAAGATATCTGGACCCCATTCATACTCATTTGAATCTATCTCTGAATCATGATCTAGGACTACTCCACTATACCATACAGGAATGTTGTCTGGTGCAAAAATTTCCCTGATTTTTGCCATCTCTATTTTTACTGCTTCCGGAATATTTTGTTCAAATTTTGCATTTGTTTATATTTCCAGACCTTGTTGACAAGATTTCTCTTTACCCTTGATGGTAATCTCCTTGTTTTTCTTTTCATGTTCTTCTTGCTTCTTTTGTTTATTTGTTACTATTTCTGCCGCTTGATGTAGCTTTTCTTGCCAATTTTCTTTTTTAGAAACTGATTTCTTTTTCCATTTTTACTGTCGGTGATTTTGTTCCTTTTGATTGGATTTTAGATATCCAAGCCCGGATTTATCTTCTTTGGATTGTGAGTGTGGACACATGGGTTCTTAAATACCTTGATGTCGCTTACCAATTGGTCCTTTTCCTTCATATCCCATTTTTTGCATGATTTCATATCCTTTGCCATATTATTTTATGGGAATATTGACTTCTACTATTGTTGCTATAGTTTTATCTTCATCCTTGTACAACCAACCAAGAATGTCTTTGTCTTCATTTTCTTCTTCAAGAGTTCCAGCACTAACAAATGTCCCTTTAAACATATGTTTTGATTTTTCTAATGTCTTTGATTGAATATCTGTAGGCTTTCCATATGACTTAGGGGAAGGTGGAAAATTATTCAAAAAATACTTTCCCATTCCTTCATCATTTAACTTGAGCTTTTCTTCAAAAGTTTCCCATAACTTTGCTTGAATTTCTTTGGTAGGATATACTGATTCTCTATTATGTGGAACTCTTGTATCTTGTGTTGGCTTCAAATTATTGCAATATTGACTCGAATCTGCAATTATAGTGATCTCTTTTCCTTCATGAGGAAATTTTACACATTGATGATATGTAGAAGGAATGGTTTGCATCTTATGAATCCATGGTCATCCTAGAAGAATGTTGTAAGAGAGGTTCAAATCTAAAACATGACACAATGTATCCCTTTCCATGGGTCCTATTATTATTGGTAGTACAATAGTTCCTTTAGAAGAATGTTTTGCTTCATCATAAGGCTTGATGGTTATTTTCTTTTTTCAAGTCCACTGCATTTTTTGAATATCCCAAAGCTTTTATCAAACTTAATACACAAATATTTAAGCCAGCTCCTCCATCTATGAGCACATGTTTGACACAAGTTTTATTAATGGAGACTTCAACTGTAATGCCCCGCCAGGAACCCTAAAGGAAAACAACACAACTAGGCAACTAAAGGGTGAAATAAATTATTTTTTTTGTTGAAGACTAAGTGCACTAACTAAAACCATTGCACGTTCAATAACACAACAGAAGTATAACATATATTTTCCTAAGGGTAACCAACGAAGATTAAATTCGTAGATTATATTAACACCACGGTTAATCCATTTAATTAGATAAATTGAAAACTTAAGTTTAAAACTACAGATACATCCAAATTTCATAATAAAGAAATAAAAGTATTCCAATGTATCCAATTTCCATAAACCATTTAAACATAAGATCAAAAGAATAACATTCCTTTCACTGACATAATAATATTACAATATCCATAAATACATGGCTTCCAATAATACCACTGGTTACAAAGATACAATGTCAAGGTTACATAAAAGTCTGATACAATGACCACAAGGTCTCAACTGAACAATGATCTCGAACAAGAGCTGGTACATAAACCACGAACCAAGAAACAGCAGTGAAGCCTTTCCTCGTCTGAAGATACAATCCAAAACATCCGATGGGAAGTGGCACTACTACCCAACCATGTGATCCCGAAATGGAACCACCCCACCATGCTAGGAGATAGTAGAAAACCCTCAAGCAAGCAAAGTAAGACAAGTACGAAAGGACTACAAGACTCTGCAAACATCCATGTGACTCAAATCACAAAACACTAGTGACTCTAAGAAGAGAGTGTCATCGCATAGCTTGATGGTTACCATGGTACAACCTACATAGGTCCCAACCCCCATCCTTGGGTTTCTCCTGGTAACCTCTCCCGAGCCTCCGGTTCCAACTAAGTCTCATGCGGACCCTACCAATCCTTTCGTGAAGACAAGGTGGTAAGTTTTCCATTCCAGGCCTTCTCATAACATTATGAGCCCTGTACAAGCACTCACCTATGCACAAGGTACACTTATCTTAAATAATATTTATCTCACTCCCCCCCAATATATTATTATGTTATCACTTTTTTACCAACTTTCGACAGGTTATCCTATCATCCACTTCGGGCGCGACTCCCGCTCGAAAGCCACTCTCTCTCCTAGGACACTAACAAAAAATGTTTCTCTCTACAAGAACTCTATGGTGAAATAGACAACCATAAACAGTCCTGACAAGCATAGGTGAAGGATACACAAATACCAACCCAAGATTGACCATTTGGACAAAAACACACAATGGCTCATATCAAATAAGGTTTTACAACAACACTTGACCAAGGAGAAATAATAACATAGGACACAACGACAAATCAACCAAAATTGCAATGAAATTAAGCTTGACTAAGAACACAATATACGCAAGACCCAAAAAACAATATTTTTCCAATAATTCCATTTCCACATAATTTAATCCTTCTTCATATATATATATATATATAAGATTTAATTAACCCAAATAAATTTAATGTGTAATTAAATTTATTTTCTTAAGGTAATAAAACCATTTCTCAGAGATTCCATTAATAAACAAAACTGCCATAACCAAAACAAAATCAAATGAGAGGAGATAATTTCTTAGGTAAATACCCTTTCTCACAAATCTTGCAATTTCCATGCATCCTAAAATCTTGACAAATTTTCTATAATAATTTCTCTTAATTTTCTCAAAATTACATACTTCCCATAAATTAGAAATACACATCAGGCATGGATTTTAAAACAAAACTCGAAATCACCAAAAGAGGGTTTGCATTTAAAAAAAATAACTTTACACACATACATCAATAAGAGAAAAATAGAAATATTTACTAAAACCCACAACTAAGAAATTATCCAACCTAGTATAGCTTTCCTGGAAGAAATCTGTAGAAGAGCCCTAATCCCTTCAATAACTTCCAATAAATTTCTTCACCTAAATTCTTGACCTGTTCCTATGTGTTAAAACAATGACCTATTCCCCTATTTAAACTAAAATTCTAAGTTCAATAGCTTTTTTTTCTCAAAAACCTAAATTTAGAATTAAAGTAATTTTTATTTTATTTTCTAAATTTATCACATGCAATAATTAAAAAACATTATTCTTTCTTTTCTTTTCTCATGCACATTATTTAATTTTCTAAATAAAGAATTAAAACAATATTTTAATTCTAATTAATCCTTTTATTCATTTATTAAATTATAACTTTAGAAAATAATAAATACAATTAATCTAATTTATTTTTAAAATACAAATATATTTCTAATACCATGCAGATTAATTTAATAATTCTTTTAATTAACTCAATTTATAATCTCAATGCATAAACAATACAATAATGAGATAATTTCATACACTTAATTAATTAATTAATTAAATCCACTTAAAACACTCAAATTAAACAAATCTCAAGCAATTACCCATAAAAGATAAAATGATAAAATACGAAGGCCGAACAAACTTAACAAGACGACCAACTGACGACACTCGCACGAGTGTAACTAAGTAAAAATAGGGTCAACTACTATCTCCTCCACTTCCATTGGAAAATATAAGGCACGCTCAGACCTGTGAAGCCAGGTGGAGACGATACCCCGCACCTACCCGGTACTTGTACCTGCAATATCCTGCATCACCGAACCACACATGCATATATATACAATATAGAAAACACCGCATACACATCGATGAAGGAGAATCGCGACGTTCCCTGACTCACCGAAATGAGTGAAGGAAAATCGTCCCCTTGCATCCAATACACTCGCAAACACACAACATATAATTACACATTGCATAGATAAAGTAAAATGTCAGTACATAGCAATAATCCATAAAATGCCATAGATCACAAATACTGAAATACTGCAAATAAATTATACATCTCATCTCCAAATAAAGCATAATGTCATAAAAATCTGAATATTATATTATGGTAATGTATCCACTGAAAACAACCAATAATAAAATGTGAGTCTAATGAGTTCAAACAAGTAGGGGTACTACATCAACATGTAAGGGATCATTGTAAGGATGTTGTAAGGATGCGTCATCATTTTCAGAAAATGATAAGCAATGAGGAGCTAGCAGGTGTCCTACCATGTTTTGGAACTGGTCTACATCCAAATCTTTTGAAACTGTTGTTTCCACTAAAGCTTTCTCCAAAATTTCCTTATACATAGGTGAAACTTTGAGAAGTTTGAGAATTGATATTTGAGTGGGTATTCTTTGTAATTGCTCTACTAAATTATATTGTTGTGAAGTGGATGCTGGGTCTTTTGCTATACCTGGAAAGGTAACCTTTGTTTTGCATCTAGTGATAACATTGATTGGTTCTGAAGGTGGATTTTCTTTAACAAAGATCACATTTACCACATCATCATATGTATAAGTGTAATTCATTTTAGTTTTTCCTTTGTCATCTTTTAATTGGGATGATTCACCTTTGTCATAATTCAGAAGCGGAGTTTTGAAAGCCAAGTGTGATTCATTTATCTTATGGCTTTCCACTGTGATGGTTCCATTATCGATTAGATCTTGAATAAGGTGTTTCAATCTTTGACAATCATTTGTTAGGTGTCCTTTATTTCGATGATAATTGCAAAAATGATTGTCATTCTACCAATTGGGCTTGACTGGTGGTTCATAACTTATTGCTTCTGGTAAAACAATTAATTTGTTGGCAAGCAGAGTTTTTAGAGCTGATTCTAAAGGTTCTCCAATGTTTGTGCATATTACGGACCCAGTAGATCCTCCTCCCAGCTCAGGAGATGAGGATGATGATTTAGATGATCCATTTTTTAGGAGATGAAGATGGAGATGGAGATGAGAGCTCATACCTACTCGGGAGGCTGGGGGAGGTGGAGATGAGGGTGGTGGTGGTGGTGGTGGTAGTAGGAGACCTGGACGGAGGGGAGGTCGACTAAGAGTCTGTGGAGGACCGTTTGGACTGATTGGCAGGATTGGGAGACCATATCATATGGGTGGGAGGGATGTTGGATGGATTGGGAGGGAGCATGGCAGGGTAGGCATGAGATCATTGAGAGGGTTGCCATTGACAGGAGGAGGCAGGGTGACTGGACTGGATGGGGGTTGTGGGAGAGGCATTGATTTTAGACAGATTCAGCCAAACCCTAAGGTTATTGCAGCTCATGGTGGAGATGATGAGGGTCTCGAGGATCATGTTCCTCTCATTAGATGATGGATTCAGATAGTTACTCAGACTGAGATTCGAGTAGTTGGATAGGTTGGTGGTGAGGAGGGCATTGGGATTCATGCACCACAATAGGATTTTCCAGAGCAGGATGCACCAGAGCATGTTTACACCATTTGTGAATTTCCTTCGAGGATTGGAGAAAAAGGACTTGGCTTTATTATTTTGTGGATTTTTATTGCTTGGGATTTGACTTGATAGATTAAAAATTGGTTGTTGTTGTTTTGTAGTACTATTATCGTCATTCCCTGCATTGCTGACATTCCTATTCTTTGACCAGAACTTGGGTTTGTCATTGTTGTTGTTGTTGTATGAATTATTGTAAAGTTTTAGTTCTTCTTTCTTTACCATTGTGTTCTCTATTTTCAGACCATTCTCAATCATTTTGGCAAAAGAGGGAGGACATTGCATCCTTAGCAATAACTCATTCACTAATAAGATTATCAATGAATATGTCCATTTTTTCTTGATCAGGTACATCTCGGGGATACCTATTAAACATGCATTTCTATTGTTGCAAGAAGATAATAAAGGATTCACCATTCTTTTGTTTAATATTGCATAGATCCAACATTGTTATTTTATTCCTTATATTGTAGGAGTATTGTGAAATAAACCTATTCACAAGTTCTTCAAAAGATTTGATTCCAGATGGTAATCTTGAAAACCACTCCATTGACTGTCCATTTAGACTCCTAGGAAAAAGACGCATAAGGTAAGTTTCATCATGAGTAAATTTCATGCTCATAGTACAAAACTCCCTAATGTGATCTTGAGGATCAGATTTTCCATCGTATTTGTCATATTTAGGAATCTCGCAATGTTGTGGAAATGATATCATATTCAAATTTTTATCAAAAGGATATGGGCATATATCTTCTAATGAATACTTCTTGGAGCTTGTCCCATTTTGTATGTCTTGTATCTATTGTTGTAGAGTTTGTATTTGTTGAGTAAGGTTTGACAATGGATTATCCACATAGTTTCTCCTTGTTTCTTCGTGAGTTCTCTTATCACTATGCTCTTTTCTTTTGCCATCCCTTTCTTTCCTTGTTTCTTCATTGCTTTCTTTGTTCACATCTTTGTTATTTGGCTCATCTATGTTTTGGGTGTTACTTGCCTCCGCATCTTGTTTCAAGCTTTCTATGTTAAAGTCTTCTGGTAGTTTAGCTCCAGATTTTGCCAACATCAAGAGATATTTTTCTTTTTGTTTTGCCAACAATTTTTCCATTAGCCTATCAAATTTGAAGTCTTGCTCAAGGTTTCTAATGGTGCTATTGACTGCTTCTTCATCAACAACGGTAAATCCAAAAGTTTGGAATACAAGATTATCTTCTTCCTCCATTTGTTGTTGTTTTCTAAGTTGGTCGTGTTGAGCTCTAGTCCAAATTGGCATGTGATTATTTCAAAGTTATTGAAATTTCCAAAGGACAAAGTCAATAGGTTATTATTGGTTTAGGTAGATATGCCTTGTTGATTTTACCACTATTGTTTATTCATTGGGATAAAGCCTCTCTTTGTTGAAAAGCATGTCTTTGCAAAATTTCAGTGTCAAATTCTGTACCACAGCCACGTAAGTAGTGACGAAAATGATGTAGGAATGTCATATGTTTCAATAAGATCTTACGATTGATATACAAGAATATTATCCTTTTTTGAGTAGCTTTATAACTAGGTTTTCTTTTCTTAAGGTGATACTCAAAAGTCATATAAGCATTTGACAATTTACAAGTTTGTTTGATTCCAATGTTAATGCAATTATGGTTTTTGATATAACCTAGGTTCAAAATAGGAAAGATATATCCAAGATTATGAACCTAGTATAGATTGATCAATCTTTGTGATAGAGGATTTGATTATCCAGATGAGAAACTTGACAATGATGTTGATTTTTTTGTACTTAAGATGTTTGAATCAATAGCTTGTTGAATGTTGATGCTTATGGAACTTCTTAGAAATAACCTGTGGGATTAGTGCCCTAGTTTGTTAACCTAGTTTGAAAAATACGTGATGGTTTAGAGACAAACCTACTTCAAGAATTATTTTGATACTGATGTTTTGACACTTTGGTTTTGATCTGGTGTTTCAAATGTTGGAAAGCTTTTGTATTACTCTTTTGATCAAACTTTTTCAATAATTTGTTGGATTTTTGCTCACTTGTAGATGATAATTTTCTTCATTTTTTTGACCATTTGGAACATGTTACAGACATAAAAGACACAATGTTTAATAAACAAAATGCACAAGCAAGTACAAATCCTATGGCAGGCTGAGACAATAGTTTTTGAATCTCTCATGGGGTTTCCCCCGAGTCTATGTTATTCAAAGAGGATATTTAGATGCTTGACCCCACTGGCTCCATCCTTGGCACTCACTTCTTTGGGGCAGCCAAGCACCAATTTCCATGAAAACTCCTCATGGAAAACTTTATATCTCTACTAGGAACCGTATGTGTGTGAGCCGCTTCAGAGGTCTGACCTCCTACACCAACAACTAGAAGGATTTTGGCAACTAGTAAAAGTGGTTTTTAGTAAAGGCTTCCGATCATGTGGCCATACATGCAGCACTTTTAGCTCTATAAATACAGAAGGTTCCCAGCTTATAGAGGTTACGCTCCATAGGGTTTATGGGGAAACATAGTGTCGGTATGAACTTATCAGCACATGTTGTTTGGGACTTTCGTCTCAAACATGATTTATTTATAGTGGATTGGAAGGACTCGGTATTAGCCCATTTCCACTTTAGGTTGTTCCCCTCTCATTGGCCCCCTCAAGGCAGCTCGGGAAGGCAGGCCCTCTAAAGGTTTTAGTTGCTTGAAAGTAAAGAAAGTATAAAAAAGTGGGTTTGGCTTTTTGGTCACCCAATTAAGGGGAGAGCATATACCTACCACTTTTGAGACACAAAATATACATGTTCTTTTTAATCCTTTCAAAGCAATTGTTGACTAAGTCCTATTTGGAGATGTTGCTCCAACAAGCATGTTGTTTATTTTAGCCTTTTTTAAGAGTCTATGTGCAACTATTTTAGAGAAGTTACTAAAAATGCAAGTTGCATGTTGTCAATTCATACTCTTAGTTAAACTAAATGAACAAGATATGATATGTTACTTCCCAAAATAAGGCTTTTAATTAAGTAGATGATGAAATGCATAAAATTTGCCTTAAATACCATCCTACACATGCATGCTAGTAGTCTGAAAAATCTGATTTCTTGGACATTCGGACCTACAAGAAATTTTTGTTAGTTTGTTAACAGAAGCGCTAATCTAACATATGTGATATCTTCTTGCTCAAAAGTGCTAACCTGTAGGTCAAAAGCGCTAACCTAGATTGCAAAAGCGCTACTTTGTGGATACAAAAGCGTGATTTCTTTGACAAATGTGCTAACCTAGGACACAAATGCGTGAACCTGTGATGCAAATGTGCAAACTTTAAGACAAAAGTGCTAACCTAAAATGTTTGTGCACTAACCTACAATACAAATGCGCTAACCTGTGAAACAAAAGCGTTGTCAGAATTCACACATGTGTGAATCTGTATTACAAATGCATTAATTTTACTTTTTGTGAGATTTTTAAAGGTATATGCGAGGTCCATGAGCCCCACGGTGGGTGCCAAAATGTGTTGACTTGAATTTCATCCTCAAAATGCTACCTGCAATAAGTTAGTTTCACAAAATACAAATGGAAATACTTTAGGAAATCCAAACTCAACCAAAGAAACTACATGAAATACGTATGAAATAAAAATACTAATATTACCTTCATGGTTTATGTCTCATTGTGTCCTAACTCCACTATTCTTGGTTGCAGATAGTGTGCTCTCAGACAATGCACTGATAGCTTCCAAGATGGCATATGAAGAATGAACTGATAATTGATAGTTAACTGATACTATGATATGCAATACTAAATGATTCTGCTAAAACTATTATGCTAAATGATTATTTCTATTTTGCTTCAAGATTTAAAACTCACGGATGCATAAGATTAGCTTGCAAAATGCACTTGAAGTCTCTTGAAGTCTAACTCTCTCTCAACTGAAGCTCTTGATTTTATAGACCTTGAGAGGATTAGATGATGTGGCTTAGATCAATGGTCATGATCGGATCTACAGATTTGGATGGTTGTGAGCAAAGGTGAAGGTTGAGACAAAGGGGGAAGGAGAAGACAAGTGTCACTCATCTCACCTTGACTGGGTTGCTGACTGAGAGAATCTAGGGATGGTTAGAGGAAATTTAGGCATGATAGGACAAGTGGACTCAAGTCCTTCCTAAGATGTAGGGGATGTTGGAGAGAATATAGAAGATGGTTATGAAATATGTTTACGTACACAATATTCATTAATTTTGGTGGTTGGAGATAAATGATGAATTAATATTTAAGAAATATTAATTTCCTTAGCCACATATTTGATGAGTTGGCAAAGGGAAGATGAAGTGGAGATGGAAGGTGAGTTGGAAGAGGGGGATTAAACAACTTAAAAAATTATTTAATATTTGAGACTATAGGATAGGAGAATAATTATTAAATATTAGATATTTAATTGTTTGGAGGAGATAATTAAATTTTAGATATTTAATTAACTTGGTTAAAAGGATAATTAAATATTAGATATTTAATTAATTAGAAGAATAGAATAGATGAATTAATTAATAGAAAGATACGAAAATGAGTTAAATAAATTAATCTTTTCAAATTAACTATTTAATAGAAGAAAAATAATTAAATAAATATAAAATATTTATTTAATTGCTCATAGCCATTTTTATGTGTATATATGCATTACCATCTTTTCAAAAGGTGTATGTTTAGTTACCAGTTTCTTGATGGATTTGATAGTAGATGCTCCTCCAACCTTTGACTTTTTGCCACTAGCTCTTAGAGCTTTCTTCTTACCTTCGGATTCAATTTCTTCTTCATCATCAGGTGCTGGTGTCCCTTGTGCTTGTTGTTTCTTTCTTGTCCTGTAAACTTTTTTCACCTTCTGTGCTTTAGGTGTAGGGGGCTCAATGAATTTACCTTTTCTCTTGAATTGTATCTTGGAAGGCTTCTCCTTCTTTGCCTCTGCAGGTTTCTCATTCACCACTGTACTCCTTGTTTGTCTACCGGTGCTGGTACCGGTTGGGGCACTAGATGCTCCTACTTGTTTAGCTTCATATTTTTCTCTAGCCTCTATTATTACCTCCTTAGTAAATCCTTGTTGCTCAACAAACTTCTTGTTGGCATTTTTGATGATTATGTTGTGATTTTCATTGATGGACACACACTTGCTATGAGATCACTTTTTTGTATGTATGAGCTATGCTCAACCGGTATTTGTTTAAAACCGGTATTATGTTATAGTCTTCAGACTATCGGTGTCTTGCAGAAAGTGTTTACCGATCTCAAGCGGCATGGGGACCTCAAGTGGTTTAAGGATCTCAAGCAGAATGGAGCAAAGGAACTAGAAGTGACAGTTATCATTTTCCCAGTCTTCATTTTGTCAACCGGTAATCTGTTTAATAGTAAAACCAGTATTACTCTGAGTTACCAACCGATAATTGGTAAAGTTGTATAAACCGGTTATACTCTGTGATGAGTTACCAACCGGTATATTTTTGTGATGAGTTACCATCCACCGACACTTTGACGGTGATTTTGTGTCGTGTTATCAAATGTGTCTAGATACAATGAACCTAGGAACTTGCAATGTAATCCTGTTGGACTGACATGAAATCAGATTCCCTTTAAGGACATCATGTCTAGGGTTTTAGAATGTGTGTAGCTGTTAGGGTTTGTGGTGGTTGATGAGTTCTTGTATGTGCGATCTTAACAGAAAAGATCAAGTATGTGTGCTGTAACAGAGTGTGGATTTACTGAAGACTGAAGTAATGCTGAAATGCATTAGCAATGAGCTATCATGGATCTAACCAAGTAGACTGTACTATTTTCTAGATCATTCACTTGTTGATTGCTCACATCTTTGACAAGTTAGAAACCCTTAACCAGGTAGGCCCATAAAAGCCTTTGTAAATCCTCTAACAAGGTGATTCACATCTGTGGATCTAAAATCCTCTCACAAGGTAGTCTTTAATCGGACTTATCTCCTAACAGAGATTGAGATTCCTAACAGGATCTGTTCTGGTAAATAACATTGTATGACCTTAACCGGTCTGGTTACTATTCTGCAGATAGTTACTTGTGAGTTTAATCTCACTATGGTTTTTCCCATTTGGGTTTCCACATCAAAATATCTTGTGTTATGGTGATTGTGCTTTTGTGGGTGAATGCTTTACTTGTTGTTTGGTTTGCATTTGTGTTAACCGGTTTGTTAGTTAAACTATTATACCGGTTTACTGCTAGACTCATAAAGTGTTTGAGTTCAGTATTTTTTGGTATACTAATTCACCCCCCCTCTTAGTATTCATCAATTGGTATCAGAGCCAACCTTTCTATAACTCTAACCACTTGGAAAGAGATATAGGGGAATACACTGTGAGGGAACTTACTCATCGGCTCACTCAGACTAAGCAAGCCTATGATGAACTTAAAGTCAATTATAAGGCCTCTCAGGCATAAAGAAGAGAGCATGCTGAAAAACTAATGGAGCTAACCGAAAACAGTTCTTCTGATGAAGCGGACATGGAAGCCCTAGTTCAAGAAGTTAAAAAACTGAATGAGTCCAATGCCAACCTAAGAAGGGAACTTGAAGGACTAAGTATAAGAATGTGTCAAGAGCTTGAGAACCGGAGGAAAGCTGAAGATCTAGTAAAAGACAAAGATCATGAGATGTCCAAGCTGAAGCAAGAGATCAATGCACTTACCGCTCATCTTCATGAAAATAAAATGGAAAAGGAAGAAATGAAAGGTGAAATAAACATGGCTATTTTTGAGAATGGAACCTTGAAGGAATCTAATGCTTCTACTACCAAAGAACTTACTGAGTCAAAGGAAATACTTGCCAAATTCAATAAGAGTTCTGTTAAGCTAGAGCAAAAGCTTGAATTAGCTAAACCGGTAAAGAATACCAATGGACTTGGTTTCTCTTATTATGAGGACGGTGAGACCTCTAGAACAAAAGATGGAGCATCAAAGAAACAACCGGCACCAAAGGATAAAGGTAAGCAAAAGTTCAAACCCATTTACTTTAATTGTCTCAAGGAAGGACACATTGCTAATGTATGTAGAAGTAAGGCTTACAATAATTTTCCTTATTTTCTAAACGATAAGCATAGACCCAATAGATTCAATGGTAATTGTTATGCATGCAACAAGTTTGGGCATAGAGCATTTGAATGCAGGTCTATCATGCACAACACCGAAAGGTATCCTCAAAGGAGTCAAGGAGCTTTTTTTGAACCCTATAGGAACCATAACCCAAACCATTTTAATACCTATAATTATCAGTCAGGAAGCAGTGGCTATCAAGCAGCAACCGGATGGAGAGCAACCTGTATGATCTATCATGGTAGTGGTCACACTGTTGCAACATGTAGAAGGAAGAATGGAAACATGAATAATGGACCTTGGAGAGCACCTGGAATGATTTGCTATCATTGCAACAAACCGGGTCATACAACAAGATTCTACAGAATGAAAAAGAATATATTAGATGATATACTGGTCACTCCGGAAGGAAAGATAGATGTTGAAACTGTTCAAGCGGATATGAAGAAAACCTGGAAGAAGAAGCCAAAAGAAGTGATTCAAGAAGAATCAGTTTCTGCACCTAGTGTGGAAGTCACTGAACCGGCAAACTAAGCATCAGAAAAGCTTAGGCGAAGCAAATGGTGAAACATCTCAAACCCCCGGTTTACACTAGTAAAAGACCTTAACCGGTATGTGATACCTGTCAACTGGCAGAAAACCGAAAACAGTAAAAGGCAAATTAGGGTTTACGCCTTAATAGTGGAGCATTTATTATGGTAGGTGGAGAACTTGTTTAAAAGGATTTTTCAAGTCATTTTTCACTTATCAGTTCTCGAGCGAAGAAGTTTTTAAGCATTGAGAGACGAAAAGTGACTTGGATTGTGATTCAAAGAATTTTCAAAACCTTGAAGAAGAATCAAAAGCAAATATCAATCAGTCAAGTGTAGAACACAAAGCGATATTTCAGCAACCGAAGGAGTGTGTGGCGAAGTGTAATTTGTAAGCCCTAAATTTTGAATTACGAAGGTATTTCTCAAATTTCTCTATTTATCATGGCTTCTGCATCACACTCTAGCTCTAGTGCACCCATTGATCTAGTAGACTTGATTCAATGGAAGGCAAAATACAATGCCCTATCTCAAATACCCACTGGTGTTATAGTGGAGGAAGGCATTTCCGATTACATTGACTGTAAAATTGAAGACTTAGGATTTCTTGTAATCCATTCCCCGTAGAGTTTGTTCTGGGGGAAGGACAAGAAGATTAAACTAGAATTTAGCATCCTGGAAAAGAAGAAGCTTCACAATGCAGTCTATTTCCTTGAAGAGTTTTTAGATGATCACATCTACATCATTCTGAGCAGAGTGCACGGTGATAAAATGTACTTAGAGCGGATGCATGACATCACACCGGAAGCAATTCATGCCGTCACCAGTTTCTGTAACGTCGGTGAAGTGCCAGCCCTAAGGAAGATCAGCAAGACGAAAATAACCAAGCTCACTAGTTTTGTGAGCGACCAATGGGGAATGACCATCAATCCCATCAAGGATGATCTGGTCAAATATGCCTGCATGGTAATAGGTTACCAAACATTTTATGCTAGCAGGATCAACTCTGTCTCTGCTGCAGTGGTAAATGCTGCCTACCGGATGATCATGGAAGATACATCATTTGACTTATGCACCTGTATGCAAAGGCAACTTCTAGTGAACCTAAAGTTGATTAAACAGGACAATGCCTTGAGATTTAAGTTTGGACAACTATTGGCTGGGTTGTTCTTCTACTTCCAAGGTTACTTCCCAGGAGTCAGAGATATTCAGTGGTCTGCAAACCAACCGGTTACAAAGAAATTCAAGGAAAGCCTTCAAGCAGTTGGAACCGGTTATCTAGAAGTTCTAAACAAATAGTTTGATGAGTTCAGACGCAAAATGAGCCAAAGAGTGAGAATACCAGGTGATATTGTCAAGAAATATGAAGATGACATTTGCATCAACATCAGCGTTGATGAGTGCATAATGGAGGCGGTTGAGCCTAGACAGGAAGAAGTGGAACTAATGGGATATGAGGTAATGTATGACATGCTATATTGGTATGCCTCTACGCTACTCACCTTGCCCCTTGATCCAAAGGCAAAGAGAACCGACACCTATTTGGAAAAGGTTACACCAGTTGAAGAACCGTCAGTAAAGAAGGGAAAGGCAGTGCCTTCAGTATCGGCACCGATTACTGTAGCAAGTCCCAAAGTGACCAAGCGGTCACCAGCAAAGAAGAAACCGGAAGCTACACCCGCCAAAGTCTTTGAGAGAAAGTGGAAGATAAAAGACAACACACCAGACTCAGAGGACACTATGTCTGAAGAACAGCCTAAGAAGACTAGACAAATGAGGAAAAAGACAAAGAATGAATCGACAACATCTTCACTGGTAAATATTGATATTTCCTCCTACAAACCTTTGACACATTGTCAAAGAACTATTAAGAATATTAGAAGAAAAGTACTTGGTGATTTGAAAGAGTGCTTTGATGATTTTAATGATGATGAAAAGAAGGAAGTTGAATAGGAAGTCATCAATTATTTATGTATTAATGACCGGTGGCCATCAGAAATTAAATCTAAGACACTTGATTCTTTGCATAATTCTTTAGATAACAAGTGGCGCATTGCCATAGAGAAGGAATAGGAAATAAGAGAGGAAGTATTTGCACAATACTTTCCCGATGTGCCTAAAATTGAACTTTATGAAGTAGTGGAAAGATATAAGGGCCTCTTCTTCATGAGAAGAAGGAGACTCCTGTTGCTAGAAGGAAAAGTCTCAGAAGTGGTAAAAGATACCCACTCTCTTGCTCAATCCGCTCTAAAGTTGCATCAAGTGGTAGAAGCCAACTAGAAGGCTGAGCAAGAATCAGAAATTAGTTAACCGAATGAAGCGTATGATAGTGAAGGAGTATCGATCACTGATCAAATGGAACCTATTGATGTTGATGCCTTGAACGGTGAAGATGTTACTCCAGGGACACCAATTGAAGTGGCGGGACAAGAAAAATAGGTAGAGGAAGAAAAGAAGCAACAGGAAGAAGAAAAGAGGAAACAGGAAGAGGATAGGAGGAAAGAAGAGGAAAATAAGAGACAAGAGAAGGAAGCGAAAAAGAAATAGAAGGAAGAAGAAAAGAGACAAGAGGAAGAGAAGAAGAAGAAGGAAGTGGAGAAGGAAGAAGAAAAGAAACAGGAAGAGGAAAAGAGAATGGAATAGGAAAAGAGGAAGCAGGAAGAGGAGAAGAGAAAAGAAGAGGAGAAGAAGAAGAAGGATGAGGACGAAGAAGGATGAGGACAAAGAGAAGCAAAAAAAAGAAGAAGAGAAAAGAAAAACAAAGGAAGAGGAGAAAAAGAAGGCAGAAGAAGACAAGCTAAGAGCAAAAGAGAAGGAGGAAGTGGCGCAGAGCACTCAAGTGGAGACTCCAAAGGCAACCAGTAGTCAAGCCAAACCGACTGACACTACTAGTCCCATTGAATTACAATCTGCTAACGAATCAGAGCTTCTACAAAGCATTAAGCTTGCTCAAGAATGCCTAGAGGTGATAAGGAGGAAGAAGGAGCAAGACGTGATCCAAGCTGCGGTGGACACTCTTACCGGTTTGATACTCAGTACCAACTTCCCTAGTACTGATTCTTCTCTGGCCCAACTGAAACTCTTATGCACAGTTGTGGAGGACTAGGTACAAATCCTGGAAGAGGTTGTCGAAGTGCATGCCAAGAAGGAGCATCAAAAGGCTTTGAACACTGCCTTGGTGAAAAAGTTACATGATCTCCAGTTCGATCTGCAGAAGGCACAGAAGGACATCAGAGATGCAAAGGATGAGGGGAAATTGCTGCTCAGTAAGATATGTCTACCCCATCTATTCTATGATGATGTCCTTGCCCAGAAAGATAAACTGCAAACTAATTTGTAGACATTCATAAGCACCTTCAAGACCCCATATGATTCCTTTACCGCTTATAGGCAAACCATTCACCGGTTTCAACTTCAGGCTACAAGAATTGATTTGGAGATTAGCAACCGGACCAAGGATTTGTAGGAACTCCAACTGGTTCTCCTCCAAGACTGCAAATACTTCAGAAGTGCTATCTCAATCTGGATGCCTTGACGGTTACTCAAGAGATGAGTACCTCAGATGCCATGGAGGAACAGGTATCCCTGATGCAAATGGAAAGTGAGGTTGCTACCTCATTGCTTGAGTCATGGTCCTTATCCATGAAGCAATTTATGCAGGACTTTAAATAAGTTTTTGACAAGTTTCACTTTTTATTAGCATAAACATTTATTCAGCTAATAGAAACAGGGGTTATTTAGTTGTATTTTGTCATTGTTGGCAAAGGGGGAGAAGTATTCTGGTATTTAAAATTTTGATGCATGCTATGTATACTCTCATGTTTATCTCTGTAAGGAAGTTCTATACATTGTATTTTTTGCAAAGGAATGGTGTATATGCTTAGGGGGAGTATTTTTTGATTATGGCATTTTTTTTTTGTAAAACACTTAGATGTCAAAAATTTTCCTAAGTGTTGGGGGAGATTGTTGGCATTTTTGATGATTATGTTGTGATTGTCATTGATGGACACACACTTGCTATGAGATCACTTTTTGTATGTATGAGTTATGCTCAACCGGTATTTGTTTCAAACTAGTATTATGTTATAGTCTTTAGACTATCGGTGTCTTACAGAAAGTGTTTACCGATCTCAAGCAGCATGAGGACCTCAAGCGGTTCGAGGATCTCAAGAGGAACAGAGCAAAGGAAGTAGAAGCGATAGTTATCATTTTCCTAGTTTTCATTTTTTTCAATCGGTAATTTATTTAATAGTTAAACCGGTATTACTCTGAGTTACCAACCGGTAATCGGTAAAGTTGTATAAACTGGTAATACTCTGTGATGAGTTACCAACTGGTATATTTTTGTGATGAGTTACCATCCACCAACACTTTGACGGTGATTTTGTGTTGTGTTACCAAATGTGCCTAGGTACAATGAACCTAGGAACTTGCAATGTAATCCTATTGGACCGACATGAAATCGGATTTCTTTTAAGGACATCATGTCTAGGGTTTGTGGTGGTTGATGAGTTCTTGTATGTGCGATCTTAACAGAAAAGATCAAGTATGTGTGTTGTAACAGAGTGTGGATTTACTGAAGACTGAAGTAATGCTAAAATGCATTAGCAATGAGCTATCATGGATCTAACCAAGCAGACTGTGCTATTTGCTAGATCATTCACTTGTTGATTGCTCACATTTTTGACAAGTTAGAAACCCTTAACCAGGTAGGCCCAGAAAAGCCTTTGTAAATCCTCTAACAAGGTGATTCACATCTGTGGATCTAAAATCCTCTCACAAGGTAGTCTTTAATCGGACTTATCTCCTAATAGAGATTGAGATTCCTAACAAGATCTGTTTTGGTAAAGAACATTGTATGACCTTAACCGGTCTGGTTACTATTCTGTAGATATTTACTTGTGAGTTTCATCTCATCGTGGTTTTTCCCATTTGGGTTTCCACATCAAAATATCTTGTGTTATGGTGATTGTGCTTCTGTGGGTGAATGCCTTACTTGTTGTTTGGTTTACATTTGTGTTAACTGGTTTGTTAGTTAAACTGTTATACTAGTTTACTGCTAGACTGAAAAAGTGTTTGAGTGTAGTATTTTTTGGTATACTAATTCATCCCCCCTCTTAGTATTCATCACTTCTCAACTTCCTTTCTCACTTTCTTAGCAATTATTAGTCTAGCAAGCTCAGAATGCACCTCAATAGATTTCTCCTTATAGGTTCCAAACCTCTTAGCATTAGTATCTACTAGTTGTGCTAGCAAGTGTTAAACATAAGCAACCAAAAGATCTTCTTCAACTTCATAGCCCATAGGAATCACCCAATTTGTCCTGGGATCAACTACCTCCATCTGACATGTGTCTGTGTCAACCAAAAAACAAATGGTTTCCTCATATCTCTTAACAACCTATGCTGGTATCCTCTCTCTTGCATGCATCTTTTTTTGAAAAGATTTGAAATAACCCCAGCCAATCTTACCAAAATAATTACCCAATATCCCGATGTTGTTCTTCATCTGTAACAATGTCGGTGTGTCCTTAGACCATTGAACATCACTGATACCAGGAAAGAAATTTTGAAAACAGAAGAAGAATCCATTAATTAGTTGTCCATATTTAAACTTAAGTCTTTTGTCGTTCTTGATGAATTCAATATTTAGCACCAACTGACTTTGCAATGCCTCGAACAAATCATAATCAACATTTTCTTTGATCATCCAGTAAGCAATATGGATGACTACAACATGGATGTTGTTCATCCTTCTAGAGTGATATACTCAGTATCCTACATGACCATTGAAGCAAATTTTACTGTGGGATCATCAATCTCATTAATAATCATAGCTCTTACATCCCATCATGACTTGGTTAGGTCGACAACATCATTCTTAGGAATTGATCTCAGTACTGGAACTTCACCGGTGGAACACAATCCAGTTACTGCATGAATCACTTCCTTAGTGATCTTATGTAGTCGATCAAGCCACATAAACTAGTCATGCACACAACATAAAACATATCCTACAAGATCATCATCAAAATCATCAATAGAATTCAGTGCATGTTGAAAACCTTTATCGATAACCCTCCTATACTATTCTTTCAATACACCATCTTTATCACACATCACCCTATATTGATCAAATATAGAGAAAATTCCAAGATCTTCCAACTTACAGTGAATGTATGATCTAATATCCTCTAAATGTAAAACTCCATATGGGACTCTGGATAGGGCTCTGATGGGATCGGTTTCAATGGATTTAAAATGGTGTCTCTTAAACTTTGGATGAGGCCTGACTATAACATCTACCAGATGTGGTGCATCCATCTTCAAAAACTCAGACTTTGAAATCGATAACAATATTTATTGGATAAATACCTTTCAACACTTCCACAACTAGGGTTTCAACACTAAGAATGCACTTTCACCTATTACAGATCGTAGATCACCCCAAATCTTCTATTAATCTGATCAAATGTTGCTCACACAAGCTCTTCTCTACTCTTATCTCTCTCCGAGTGCTCTCAAGAATGCAAAGTGACAAATCATATTCAAAAATTCCTTTTATTTGCTTTATCGCATTAAATGCTATTCCCAATTGTATAAACAAACAAACCCTAAAACACCATTCAACATACTTTTAGTTCTCATATCACATCAAACCTACTAGTTTGATCATAAAAACACTTCACAATATCATAATGCATCAAGATATGCAGATTTATTTTACCGCACATCATATAGGGGGGTCCGGAAATGGATATGACATTAAGCTCCCCCTAAGCCTTTTAACAACTTACTTTTCCGTTGATGAGTTATCCAAACTAGGTGAAGAATTAGGATCTTCTGATGGTTTGTCTTCAGTTTTCTCATCACTCTTCTTTTTCCAGATCTTGTTCATCTCTACTCTGGTACACATCAACTTTCTTCTTCCCTTTCTAGCCAGCAAATTGATTTATCGGTTTTCTCATTTTAGCTCTGCAAAACTTTACAAGGTGTCCCAATTGGTGACAATGAAAACATGTCATACCAAATGCTCTCCAAGGTCCAACATTGCCTCTACCATTCCTCCTTCTCCAATTCAAAGCTACATGACTTTAGTTATGACAGATTCTGCAAATCACATCCATTCTCTTTTCCATCTCATAGGGACTAGATTGATTAGCATAGGGTCTCTGCCAATTTGCATTTCTTTGATCATTAGAAGTTCTTTGCCAATCTCCACCAGAACTTTGATTCATGTGGGGTGTCTAATTATTTGCTCCATACCTGCATTCAATGAATCTATGCCCATACATGTTGCAAGTGTAACAACATGCATTAAAGGTTCTAGGCTTGTATCCTTGATAGGAATTAGTGTTGGCATATGATGAACCGACATGATGATATGATGATAATGTATGTTTTCATTGATGTCAATAAGTGCAAGTGAACTGGTATGAAGAGATGTAGTGAACCAGTATTAGGGTTTCACTAAGTGTGACTACCGGTTGGTAGTCTCAGCTCTAGGGTTTCCGGTTTGGCAATCTAGCTTGTGCGGTGCAACCGGTGACATTTTGTGATGAGTTAGCTAAGAGATGAGGATGAGATTGAGATGCCATATCATTTTTCCATGCATGAAGGATTTCCTTGAAGATCTTGCATGTGAAGATCAATTGCATTAAATGTCTACCTCAGGAATGCGCATTCTTCTTAGCGGTATGAGAAGAAAGTGTGATGGGTTATTGATTTCTATGTGCGATGAAGAATAGATGATGCATAATGACTTTTGATCTATTTGAGATTGTTTCATTCTATGTAAAATGTTTGGAGGGTCAAGATTGGACCGCCTATAATTGTAAACCTAAATGCTTAGGGTTTAGGGTTTATGCCACCGACGTAACTGTTGTCTATAACATAAATGATGTTTGTTATTGTTTGTGTTGGCAAATGTTGTGTGTGTATCCGAGTGATGAGATACTTGCCAGACCAGTGAGTAGAAAACTGCAGAGTGTGATTGCAGAGTAGAGGAACTAAAAAGGATCTGCCTTGGCATGTAGTGTTGTTATTAGATCAGAGTTTTAGCTGTTGTCTTCTAACCATTTCAACAGTTGGAAAATCCCTTTACCGGGTAGCTTTAACAGGCTTATTCTAAATCCTCTAACCAGGTGACTCAAGATCATTGAGTTCTTCAAATCCTCTAGCGAGGTAACCTTTAACAGGGTTTCAACCTTTAACAAGGTATATTGCCATCCCTTAACTAGGTGATCTTTAACAGGATCGGTTCCTAACAGAACCTTATTGTAAAGTCTTTAACCGGACTAGGCTCCTAACAGTGCAAGCTTAAAAAGAGTTCAAAAAAAAGCTTGTGGGTATTCATCCCCACCGTGGTTTTTCCCATTTGGGTTTCCACGTGAAAAATATGTGTTTCATGAGTTGTACATTTTTCATGTGATGATTAAGTTTTTTTTAAGTGGTTATACATGCAGAGCTAATGGTTATGGTATTGATGATATACCACATGAATATGTCTATGGGTGAAGTAGTTATCAAGTATTGAATGTATTTGAAGTATTTAGCTTTACTGGTTTTGATTGTCTGAAGTCTTACTGTGTTTAACTGGTATTGCCATGGTTAAGTTCAGTGATGAAGACAACCGGTTAAGATTATTTTAACTTGATAAGTTGCGGAGAGAAGTTTTTTTTGTCTGTACCGATTCACCCCCCCCCCTCTCAGTACTGATTAGGGTATTTGTTGTTCATCATTATTCATCAATTAGGTCTATAACCATTAACAATATTAGATCTATAAACATTAGCAGTATGTCCTAGCTTATGACAATTAAAGCATACTGGTTTGTAGGGTTTCTTACCGATGGATTTCTGGATCTTAGGTGCAGATTTACCTTCTTCAATGTTGTCCTTTGTACCTGAAGGCTCACCTTTCTCAAAAGTAATGTATCCCAAGCCATGTGTATCTTCATTATGCATTTGTGACTGGATTTTCTCATCAAGCATAGTAGAGCTCTTGTTAAACTTTGGAAGTGTTTCATTAACATCAGCAAGTTCCTTTGTAACATATTCATTCTTTTTCATCAGACTTTATCTTAGAGACATTGCCATGTCTAGATCAGCCTTTATTTCTTCTTTTTCTTCTTGTTCCTCATGAAGATGAGCATACAGGGTTCCAACCTCCTAGTTTATCTTAAAGTGATGGACTTGAAAAGTACTGAGAGGGGGGGGTGAATCAGTGACACCAAAAATAAAACTACTTCAAACACTAACCAGTAGACGAACTTAACAAAACTTTTAAACACAATGCATGTAATCCAAAATGATATAACATCATTCACAATAAGTAAGATATCCACCATAACACAAGTGTTTGTATGTCAAAAACCTAAATAGGTAAAATCCATGGTGAGATGGAACTCACAAGTTAACTATCTACAGTAATAGATAACTAACCGGTTAGGGTCTACAAATTGTTATGCTAGGAGTGAATCTTGTTAGAGATCCCAAAGCTTGATTAGAAGCTTATACCCTGTTAGGAGTAACCTCGATGGAGGATTTTTGAATCCAAACTAATGGATCACATTGTTAGAGGATTTGTACAAAGAAGCTTGTTAAAGCTTACCCGGTTAGGGGATTTGAATTTTGCTGTGATTGTTAGAAAACAATAGGATTGGTTTGATTTGTCTAAGTAGCACAATACTTGCTTGATTAGATCCTTCTAAGCATATTCAACACTTCTCTTCTGCATACTCTACAACTTAACTCTTTTGACTTTGGCACACAACATATCACTTTCACTCATATGAAATAATTCATTATAATGTCAATATATAGACATTAAGATTTCATGTCGGCTCAAAGAAATCATAACACAATTTCCTAGGTGTAGTGTATCTGGTAAAGTGATCATAACTCATCACAAAAATACCGCCAAAATTTGTCGGTGGGATAACACATCACGATTTGTGGTAACTCATCACAAAATCAATGGATACCAGTTGGAACAATCAATACTAGTTAGAGTTAAATATATGAACCGTTATCCTTGAATCTCCTGATATAATCTCCGCTTGATCTTCAATGTTGATGTCGATTAATGTGTATCTATTGGTTGTCTTCTATGCATATACCGGTTGTCACAAAGTACCAGTTAGAGATAAACCTCTTAGTATAATGTCTAGCATACCGGTTGTAGAATAAACAACTTGAAGTTACACTGGTAGACAATATAAACATATGTGTGTGTGTGTGTGTGTTTCATCAATGACAACATATCATGAATATATTACAATCATCATCAAGCCAACAATCTCCCCCTTTGGGATTGATGGCAACACTTAGAAAATATTACAGTATTACCACTAAGTGTGCATACATTCAAAAAGTTTACACATATACACATTCTCCCCCTTAATACATACATTATATAAAATTTTCAAAAACACACATACATATTTCTGCTCCCCCTTTGACAACAATGCCAAAATGAAAAAGTAATATATATAAATATATATATAGAAAATTTGTATCAAAGTGTCCAGCATATACAATAACAACTTAAAAAAAGTTCATGCATTAGCTAGTCTCATAAAAATATTATTAAAGTTCTACTTCAATTGTGATATGGCATTTGTCCATGTCGCGAGCACGTTCTTAGTGTACTCTTCTGTAGACATAAGTTGTGTATGGAATTCTTCCATCGAATCCAGTGTACAGGTTTCTGGAGTTGCTAAAATAGCTTATGCATTTGAGTAGGCTCTTAGTAGTATGTCCACTTGTGATATGAGTAGACTCTTGAGTTCCTTGAGAGTCTGGAGTCTCTTTACCTTCTCATGATCATAAGTCTCCAACCTGTTGTGCAAATTATCTACAAATTTGCTAAAAGCAAATATAGAGTCCTGAAGTGGGATTTATGCATTGCATATCCTTTCTAGCTCTTTGTTTGTTTCTGTTTTTCTTTTTGTGATATTAGAATAACAAAATTAAACATTAAAGGTAGAAACAAGATACTTTCCTCTTGTTTCAATAGCTTTGCTTAACAAATCTTTATTATGTGACGGAGCCATTTTGCGAGTATCAATGTCCTTTGCAAGTTTCTCCCCATACTTATTCTTGTGACTTTTCTCAATATAGGTATCGTTTCTTCTTCAAGTGACTTGATTTGATCAGATGTGTCAGTAACCAACTGACCAAGTTTTCTAAAAGGGGATGTCAGATATGCTGTAGAAGTTTCCGGTAGTAGACCAGATAAAATATCTATTGCATTCTGAATAGTTTCAGATTCAACCCTTTTCCCTTTAAGTATCTTATTATGCGCTCTAGATTGCATAACACTTGCAATCTTCATCATTTCAGATGTGCTCATGTTGTCAACAATGATAGGCCCTAACATGCCTAATGAATCATCATCATCCTCATTAGTCTGCAGAGTGACTAATGGCTTTACCGGTTCAGAGGATGTAACCTTAATGGTTACTTTCTTTAGACTTTTCTCTGCTTCTTGTTGTGTGACAAAATTTTCCATAGACTCCTTCTGAGTATCTTGTAAGACCCGTGGGGATTGGGATTTCTCCAGTTGTTCTATTTCTGGTGGATTGTCCACTTTTGGTTGAGTTGTCGGTTTCTCAACTAAAGTAATTTGTGTATCAGTGATTTCAAGAGGATCCATATCAAGTGTAGTGTTGTCTCCAGATAGATCAACTGTATCCTGAACATCATCAACAACATGAATAATGGTGTCATCCTTCTTCTTGACAGGATAGACCTCATCACCTTGTACAATCTCTTCTTCATCCATTTCTGGCCGATTAACAACATCTTCCTCATTCTTAGAAGAATGGATGAGTTCTTCCATCCATTTGTTTTCATAGGCTATTCGATTGGTCTCAGTTTCAATAATTATCGGCTTTCCACTAAGTAACTTCAATCTCCTTGCTTTGAACATAAACTGAGCTTTGTACCAATTGACTAAATCACTAATTTCATCTTTAGAAAATTCAAGAAAATATTGTACAAATAATTTATCAATGATTTCTTTTTCCAATTTTATAGCTTCCTCCCATTTATCTAACAAAATAGTGTACAAAGAATTTGAGATATCCTTTTCAAGATCATGTGGATATCTATTATAATGACACAAATGAGTAATTACTTGTTGAATGACTTGTTTCTTTTGATCTTCAGTGAAGGAATCAAAATGCTCTTTGACATTGTCAAACCTGTTCCTCCCTAATGTCTTCATTGCTCTTTCAAAATGTGTATTGGGCTTATAAGTTTCTATATCAATAGGCATAGTTGCCTTTGGCACTTCCTTTACTATCTTTTCTACTCTACCGGTAGCTTTCTTCTTCAGTGTGAGTCCCCTCAGATTCTTCTTGAAGAATTAACTTCTGACCTCTTTTCTTTGTCACATTCTCCTTCTTTGTATAGACTTTAGGTGTTGGTTCCTTTTTGGTTTGGATACTCCAAGTCACCCTTGTATTCTTTATCACCAAAGGTGCTTCATTAGTTTTCTTTTTCTTTTCTTTCCCACTTGGGGCAGGAGCAATACTGGTTTTGGCTTGTGCATCTTGGAATACCACAATATCTAGTTTTGCCTTCTTTTTCTTTAGGAGATGCTAATAGGTTATTAGTGTATACAGTGAAAATGGATAACAACAATATTGAAAGACTAAATGAATTCAACCACAAAACCCTAGCCTAACAAGAACAAAGATCCTCCATAACATATAAAGATTACCTAGAACAATGCAAATCAAATGAAATCACAAAGATTATACCATCACATGTCCAATAGGGTTTGAATCTTCATTCTTCCTATCTCCATTGATCTTGCTTGATATATTTTCTCTCAGATTTTATGTGCACAAGAGTTCAACAAAAAATAGAAATGTGGTTGCAAGTAGGATCACATATGAAAGATCAAATGTGTAGTGTAGTCAATTGATCAGTTAGTTAGTTAGGGTTTGATAATGAAGGAAGCATCCCCTTATATAGAAGACACTATAAGAAATGGAGGGATAAGATTGAGAGGTGTAAAAGATAAATGGTCGGCTATGATTAGAGGGTAGGTAGAGAAAATAAAAAAATAGTTAGAGGGTAGGTAGTGTAGGAATTAAGAGATGAATGACATGTGTCATGGGTATAAAAGGCTAATGAATTAATTAATTAAATAAAGATTCATATAATTAATAGAAGAAGTGGGATCAATTAAATAAATAAAATATTTACTTAATTTAGGAAAGGGGTAATTTAAATAAATAAATGTATTTATTTAAATGAGAAATAAGGCTAGAAGAGGGTAAATGAATTAATTAAATAAATAAAGATTTATTCAATTAATAGAAGAATTAGGCTAAATTAGACATAACAATTTTAGGTGTCTACATTTTGCCCTTCTTTGAGACAATGCAACTTGTCGCGTTGTTTCAAAGAAGATAAGATGAATTGATACAAAGTTGCCCCAAGATGAGAATGATATACCCCCTCGAGAGATTGGATGAAAATGTTTAGAAAGATTGCAGACAATCTCTCAATAAGAAAGAAAGGCTAGAATGGACTGACTGGATAGGATGGAGTGACAGAGTCACAGGATAATGAAGACTGACTCGGGAAACTAGGGCTAAGGCTAGGGCTAGGGTAGTCTATAAAATAGACCACAAGGGGAATACATCCTCATTGTCATCCACACATCCAAGAGATCAGAGTGCATAGAGAGAATAGAGCAGTAGTAGTCAGCAGAGATGGCATTGTTTCACAGATTCGATCGCGTTCACCAATTTCAGAGGCCAGTAGATGCAGGAGAGCCGGTAAGTACCACAAAACCTCCTTGTACTTTGTCGCAATAAATGTTTTCATAAATGCATGCTAGGTAGAGCAATAAATGCACATTTAGATATGTCAAACAAGGTCAAAAAATGTTGAGGCGCATCTGTGTTGGTGCCAGGTGCGTCTAGGTTTGTTCCAGGCGCATCTATGAAGGAAAAGGCATCTATGTCAAATGCGAGCGTGTCGACATTGTGTAGACACGTTTGTGCAATGTGGGCACATCTGTGCAGAGTAGGCGCATCTGTGCAAAGCATAGGCATGTATGTGTATTTTAGGCACATCTGTGCAGAGGAGGCATGTTTGTGCAGTATGTAAGTGCGTTTATGTCTTCAAGGTCGAATCAATAGTTCTGTGATGAACATACGCTATCGATTGGATAAGCTGCTGAGAGGATACACTCACGCAGGTCCTCTAGGGAAGATTAGAATGGCAGATAGGGCTAGGATTGACAATTCTGTGATAGAACATATGTTGCCAATCAGGAAACTACTCAAGAGGATACACTCAAGCAGAGGCCCTAGGATAAGATAGATCAAGGCACTTTGTGATGAACATGGAGTACCAAGATAGAGTACTTTGTGATGAATAGGGAGTACTAAAAAAAAAGAGCAGCACTTTGTGGTGAACAATGAGTGCAAATATGAGCAGAACTTTGTGATGAACAGGGAGTGCAAAAACACGTAGTACTTTGTGATGAATAGGGAGTACCACTAGGATAAACAACAACACTTTGTGATGAATAGTGAGTGTCACTAGGATAGAGTACCATAATCACTAGGATAATAAGTAGCATTTTTTGATGAACAGGGAATGCCACTATGATTGACATAGTTGATTTGCTTGACTGCAGGAGTAGCTACCTATGCTGGAGTCACAGGAGAGATTCCCATCGACTCAGAGTTTACGACCAGAGCTGACTTTTGAGTACAGAGCAGCCATTGAGGCTATGGGTTTGCGATTCATTCTATATGCGCCTGAGTTTCGGGTGAACATGGGATTGCTGACTGCACTTGCTGAGAGATGGCACAGAGACTTACGCTTTCCATTTGCCGATGGGTGAGATGACAGTCACCTTAGAGGATGTATATAGGATTCTGAGGATACCGATCAATGGGGAATTGATACCCTACGATCGAGAGGGAGACAAGGATGCCTTGAGATGAGTGTTTCAAGATCCCAGATAGGAGATGAGGGCAGGACATGTGGCATGGGATACCATGACATAGACAGGATTGACACTACCATCAGTACTGGCAGGAGTGATCAGTGGGTTCCTGTGTCCAGATAGGGCGACACGAGGGTTGGCTGTGGGATGGGGGAGCACATTGGAGACACTGGTGACATAGCATACCAGATATGCCTGGGGATCATGCGTGCTAGCGCATTATTACTATGAGCTTCATCAGTTTGTATACCATGGATCCGTAGGATTGGGTTGCGGAGTGACATTGTTACAGGTATGGGCTTATGAGCATATGTCGGTTACCCGACCGATACATTTCAGAGGTAGGGGCCATGGGCACAGTTTTGTTCACTTATATGACATGATTACCTCGCAGCCGTGGATCAAGAGACTGGAGCACTGGCACAGGGTCATCGATGAGATTGACACTGTGGTATGGAGGCCATACCAAGAGTGCAAGGAGTGGGAAGACGACGTCGTGGAGCTTCCATACACATTCAGGATAGGTATCTGATTGGGCAGATGCCTTATGTACTGGAGAGGCAATTAGTTGACAGGGTTTGCAGGCAGTTCGGTAGGATTCAGTGGATGCCACGAGGTTCCAAGATGTATGCTCGGGCAGTGAGAGATCAGACACACTTCAGGTTGTTATTGTCATATGATCAAGTAGTGACATAGCTGGTGGAGATGACTCCCTTGCCTTGGGATATGTGGCCAGAGATAGAGGATGCAGGGATGGATGCAGAGTATACTGCATATTGGGCTGAGCATCCATTTCCTCGACTGACAGATCTAGGAGAGCAGATAGATGGAGATGGTGGGGGGGATAAGGATAATGATGGAGATGGTGGGGGTAGAGGTCGGCAGAGGAGGTGGGGGGTGATAGGAGAGAGGAGAGTGGCTCCACGGAGAGAGGGTGGGGAGGAGAGATAGGCTCGTGTGGTGAGAGGCAGAGGTGGATTGCCTTTACAGGTGCTAGCAGCATAGGGTCCCAGATAGGTATAGGGATAGGGACAGGGATGAGGACAGGGGCAGGGGTAGCCATAGGTACAGGGGCATGAGCAGCCACATATAAAAGGGGGAGAGGAGGAGGATGAGCTATTGGAGTTGAGGGAGATCTGTCAGGGATAGGCAGATGAGATCCAAGATCTCAAGCGGGAGAGGGATGGACTCAGGAGACAGCTGAGGGACACTGAGTAGGAGCGAGATCATGCTATCTAGCATTATATAGAGGTTGAGACAGCACTAAGGGCAGGGAGACAGGTGACAAAGGACACAGGAGCTGGTTATGCTTATGTTTTGTGAGCTGGGAAGAAGATAGGCTAATGGAGAGACCTATACTATGGGGTTGTGCCACCAGAGCAGTGGGCCAGGAGCTTCTATAGACCATCGCAGACAATGACAACCATTGGAGGGAGGGATAGGAGACAGGCGTCCAGCGGTGGGGTTATGGGTCCTCCACCACCACCAGATAGAGGGGGCAAGAGAGATGATCCTATTGGGGGTCCTTCTAGGGCTCAGACTCCATCGAGGCCAGGCGGCTCTGAGGGAGGGAGTTCATCATAGCCTTAGAGGGCTCCCTATATATCAGTTTTGTACCATTTTTATATGATGACACCTTTGGGTGATTGTAGCCATATGATTTTGACATCATTGTATCATGACACTTATGATTATATGTATATATATGAGATGATTCATTGTTGCGGTAGCTATATGCATGTGTACCTATGTGATGAGATGTTTCATGATGTATGTTTCTATGTGATGTTTATGTTATGGATGCAAATATGTATATGATGCAATGCAATATTTTTTATTTTTTATGTTTTTAATATGTTATGCATATGCAATTGTGAATGTATGAAATGCAGATGAATATGATAATGCAAATGTAAAATGTGCTAATATGTGTTGTGTGTAGGATGTGATGCAATTGTGATATCTATATGTATGTATGAAATGCTTAATATGTGGTAATGCAGGTGCCACTATATGAAATGCAAATATTTTTGGTGTGTCATTATACTCAGTCATGTGATAGCAGGCTACCCGGACTCAAGAAGGACTATGGAAGTTAATCAAGAAAGGGAGATGGAAGATAGAAGATATGAAAGTGAAAGAGTTTCTTGTGTGTTATCATCATTGAGCTTTATTATGGCAAGTAGGTTATGACAATCGAGGCATAGGTTCGACCCAGAAAGTCATTGTACCTGTTTGCATGGAGATAAGACAGTCTCAAACAAGGAATTCCCCAGTTCACACTAGACTCTCAATGTCCTCATATCCTTGGACAAGTCATAACATTACTATGAGACAATCTACTGATAGCAAAAGAAAAATAGGTGACAATACCCCATCCTCGCCTTTCTAGTTAGAGACATCCTGGAGATAGAATTTCTAGTCAGAGACATCCTAGAAAAGCTAAAAGACATGTCACCAAAAGATAAAATCAAAAGAAAACCAAGAATCGACACCAACATCCACTGGAGTCCTCAAGTTTAGTGTCTCTTGTCACTTGTATAAGTTGTATTTGATTGTGGTCACAATGTTGAATTTCACAAAAGGATAGATAGCACTGAACCATAATGTTGTCTGAGTCTGTTGAAAGATTTGATAAATGTTGAAGCCCATTGTTGTTGTTGTGTCTCATTTGAAACTGACTGAATCCATGAAAATGATGCTTTATTACGGAGAAGACGAAACTTTATTGCAGATTGTGCACGGATAGACTGGAGGAAGTTGGAAGAAACTGTACTCCTCGAAACATGTTATGTTCTCAGTTCCACACCCATCACTAGACGTAGGATTTGCCTTAGCCATAGATAGGAGCTGATTTATTATGAATGGAAAGGGGTGAAAAAGGAGGTTTATTATGAATGGCTAACCAATATTTGGTAGATCAATAACAAGCCATGATGGGAATGTGTAAGGTTTATTATGAATGGATAGGCTGTGAGTTTGTGCAAAGTGAAGGATGAAATTGAGTCCTGAAGGAGGGAGGAGCAATGTCTCTACACATGGCGCTGGTGACCCAGTTTTCACCATGGTACTTGCCCAAGGCGCCACCGAAGTGGTTTTCACCTTTGGACAAAATGTTTTTCTATTTTTCAATTTTTTTGTGTTACAAGGCGCCTGTTTGCCAGGTTTTTACCAAGTAACAATTTTTTATTTTTATGACTTTTTTGTATTTTTGATATATTTTGATTTTTTTTTGTATTTTTGAATTAGGATACTTTGAAGATCTATGTGTAAAACTTGCGAAGGTGCATGTTGTTGATAGGATCCTCCAAAGTTTCATCCTCTGTGGTTGAGAGCTGATATGCACCAGATCCATATGCTGCTGTGATGATGTAAGGACCAAGCCAGTTTGGTTCGAATTTGCCCTTCTTCTCTCTGTCTTGCTGATTTTTAGGATTTTCTCTGAGAACTAAGTCACCCACCTCAAATGTATGAGGCTTTACCTTATGTTTGTAACTGCATTGTGCCTTGACTGAATTATGTGTAGCTCGAGTGACTGTCTTCCTTGATAAAGGAACCGAGATAGAATTACTAGTGTGTGGACTATGTTTTCCCATATGCGTGTCACCTAAAGAAGTTTGGGCATCCCTGATAACAAAGTCCTATGAGGAAGCTCTATTAAAGGTCCATGATGTATCTCCAGAAGGGAAAAGATGTGTGGAACAAGTGGATGAGTGATGAAGGCTTATGATTGTGAAAAGAAGTGAAAGTATCATGATATGATGGAGACTTAAGATCAACAAGTATTCTTTTTTACTTGAAATTTTAGAAATTTTGCCCCCAGTTATTTTGATATTAGGGGAGATCAACTCTTGTTATTTTTCTTTCATAGGTTTTTTATCTTTGACTTTGATTTTTGCAGAGTCCAATAGCTTTTGATTTTGATTTGAACTAAAGGACTTCTCTTTATTTTCAACTTTTAGATTTTTCTTATCAAAGCTTGATTTTTGATCCCCAATTAGTAAGGGCTTTTGTGATTCTTGTTGATCCAAGTCCAAGAGAGGACTGGAAATGGAATGAGTGGATGAAATGGTAAGGCTATGTGAGTTCTCAAGAGGGTTGGCAATACACTCAATAGATTCTTTGTTGGAACCACTCTTAGGACTATTGATATCAAGAGATTCTTGCACCATTAGAGGAGATTTGCATTTAGACTTAGTAACCACAACACAAGGTGGTTCACACCAAATTCCTTGGTCTTGCATACTGCTTATAAACTGTTCCTGTTGACTGAATGTCTTAAGAGATAGTGGGAGTTGATCAAAATGAAAGATATACTCACCACATCCCACATCTTTAATCTTTATTTGTTTGGATGTAGATGCTTTCAAAGATTCTGGATCCACATATGCTGAAGATGGAACAACTTCTCAATTGACTGGGATTGTTATTTCTGATCTAGGTCGTAGATTGTTGCAATATATGAATGGATTTGGATCAGCTTTGACGGTCACTTCAGCTCCATTGTGTGGAAACTTGATACATCGATGATATGTAGATGGGACTACGCTCATCTCATGAATCCATGGACGTCCTAGCAATGTGTTGTATGTGAGATCTAGGTCTAGGACTTGACAAACCACATCCTTTGTAACTAGCCCAACTCTGAGAGATAAGGTGATTGTGCCCTTGGATGAACGCTCTTCATCATCATATGCCTTAATGGTAATTTTGTTTGTAGAATTCACAGCTTTATCTGAATATCCCAATTGTTTAATAGTGCTCAATGTGCAAATGTTTAAACCTGCTCCTCCATCTATCAGGACTCGTTTTATTTCATTTTTGTGTATGAAGGCTTCAATGTGTATAGGTACATTATGTAGCTGACTTACAGAGGCGTCATCGGCATCTGTGAATGTAAGGGAGTGTGGAATGGAAAGGTATCCCACCATGGCTTGAAACTGGTCCACGTTCAAATCAGTAGGGATAGAAGTGTCTCTCAAGATTTTGTCAAGAATGGCTTTATGTGCGGGGGATATGCGTAAGAGCTTAAGGATTGAGATAAGTGTGGGTGTCTTCCCCAACTATTCTACAAGGTCATACTCAGGCTTAGTTGATGAGGAAGTGGTGTTTTTAGCTGGACCACCTTGCAAAGTGAATTTACCTTGGCGAGTTGTAACATTACATTCAGAGGTAGGTTCGGAAGAAGATCCAATCCCTTTTAGGACAATCTTAGGTCTATAGGTAGAATTCTTAGGCGTTTTGTCCTTGATGATAATGGTAGAGACATAATTGTCCATTGAAATGTGATTGACAATTGAATCATAGTTATAGGATGCTCTGGTAAAGTTGGTCTACTCATCTGTGGCTTTAGCTTTTCCCTTTTCATGTTTTGGGAATGGTTCTTTAAACATCTCATGTTCTTGAATGGATGAGTGTCCTTCAATCTCAATGTCACCTCTATCAATGAGATCTTGTATGATGTTCTTAAGTAGATGGCAATTTCCTGTCTTATGACCCTTGCTTTTATGAAATTCACAATACTCATCATCATTTCACCAATTTGGTTTAACTTTTGGCTCATATGGAGACAAATTTGGAATTGTTATTATCTTGTTTGCCACTAGCTTCTTGAAAACGGACTCAAGTGGCTCTCCCAATGGAGTGTACTTCCTTCATGATTTTGAAGTTGTTTGAGTATTCACTTGATTGTTTGTAGAGCTTGATCCAGAAAAAATGATTTTGGGTCATACTGTATTGGCATCCACAACACCATCATTGACTGTGTTCTTGTTTTTATTCCAAAATCTTGGCTTATCTTTTCCTTTAAAGTCCTCTTTGTTTTCTTTGAATATTTTAATAACTCCTTGTTCAATTATGACCTTCTCTGTTGCTAAGCCTTTTTCAATGACATCCTTGAAGGTGGACAAACAAGCTTTTCTCAAGTCATAACCAATTTCTTTGTGGACATTCTGGGTGAACATCTCTACCATTTGTTTTTGTGGAATTTCACAAGAGCATCTGTTGGCTAGATTTCTCCATCTTTGTAAAAATGATGAAAAAGATCCTCCATCTTTTTTCTTGGTGTTGCACAAGGTGGTGACTGATATGTTTGTCTCTATGTTGTATGAGAAATGTTGGATAAATGCCTCTGCTAAGTCACCCCATGACTTAATTCCAGGTGGAAGTTGGGAGAACCATTCCATAGCTTGATCACCTAATCTTTGTCGGAATAATCTCATCAAATATGTCTCTTCTACTGCAACCTCAATGTAGGTTGTGAAAAACTATCTTATGTGTGCCTTAGGATCCCCTTTCCTCTATACTTATCAAACTTAGGTGTCACAAAGTGTGTAGGAAATGGAGGCATTGGAATGCTTTTGTCAAATGGATAAGGACATATGTCTCTCATTGTGTAAGTTGGCTTCAGTGTATTTATGTCCTCCATTTTTTTTTGTAAATCCTTGATTTGTTGTTCCAAATTGTTCTTAGGTGGAGACCGACTTCTTGGAACATACCCCATGCCTGAGCCACCCGATGGAGGAGGAGAATGTTGCATATATGGATGATATTGATCACACACATGTTCATATGGAGGAGGTCTATAATGATGCTGCGTATATGGACCACTTGGTATAGAGTCATGGTGAGGAATAGAATATCTGCTTTGTCCTTGTATACCATACTCTATAGGAATGCCATGAGTTTGTTCTAGTGTGTTGCCCCCAAATTTGATGCAGGGTTTCCTTGTGTCCAAATTTTGAACATGCCTTTGGATATCCAATTGCTTTGGTGGCTGGTCCTTAGCATTGGTATGTGCTTGATTATATTTTTCTGCATAAGACTTCCATAATGGTCTGCGAAGGTGGGTATCATATGCTTGACCATGTGTGTATGGGACCTCAGGTTTTTGAAACAAAGATGATGGTGATTCAGGCACAAGATGCGGTCCTCTATTTCCTCCACTATTAGGCCTCCTTTGATCCATGCTAAGGTGAGGTTGTTGCAAAGGTCGATTTTCCATTATTTGAGACATGTCAAAATTATGAGGGATCTTGGTTCCACTTTGTGCCATCACTTGTAAGAAATGTTGTCTATCTCTCCTCATTATTTCCTCAACCAATCTATTGAAATGGGGATCCATAATGGTGTCTTCCACTTTTGCTGAATGTACGGAAATGTTGTCCATATTGTCATTGTGTGCATCATTGTTGTTTGTAGTGTCCATGTTCTCAACATTTGGAATGTTTCTATAAGCATCCATAGGAACTCATGTTTGTGGACTCTTGATCCTCTTTAGCTTATCTCCTAGATTTTTGGAAACGGGTTTCAACCATGAACTAGGTATTGACCAAGATGTGTGAGACTAGACAAAAATGGACAAGAGTATGGAAGACCACAAATTGGATGGAATGTAAATGAATCTGAGGTTTACTTGCAATGTCCAAGGTGTAAGACCAAGTATGTATGTAGTAGAGTAGGTGTGACTTCTAAAGAGATGATAGTTTCTCTTAATGAGGTAAGTTGACCTTGACTCTAAGTAAGACCAAATGAGACCCAAAGGTGATAGACCTTGATGAGGGACCACTTAGCAAAATATTGTTGTATGTAATGTGTTGACAAGGACAAGCAAGTGACTTTTTGACTCAAGTTTAGACAAATGTGAATGTAATGTAAGGTGTAAAGCAATGATGGACTTTGTGAGACTCAAAAAAAGGTTGAATGCTAGATGAAAACCCAAAGAGATACCTAGGAAGCTCAATAAGTTTGAAACTGAGTGTTTCTTGTTTGTTGGATTGTAAAAAAATTTCAATTCTAAACACAGACGTGCCTGTATACTTCACAGACGCGCTTAAATGACACAGACGTGGTTCTGTCAGACACAGACGTGTTTATGAGATTTTGTAAGTGCAATGTTTCTCAAGAGAACACAGACGCATTTCTGCCCTTCATAGATGCGGTTAGATGACACGGACGTGGTTCTGTCAGACACAAATGCATTTCTGAAAACTTTGTACAATTTTTCTAATCTATGAAGTGATTTGTTGTGACTAAATCTGAATTTTTGACTATTTTTTGTGACAAGAGGACACAATGTTGATGAGGACTCAATGTTTGCAAGTGTTTAGACTCAAAATAACTCCAAGAAAAGTGTGTTGTTTGAAGTAAAATTGTTTTGCATACACTTGAAGACACAAAAGACACAATGTTTTGATGTTTGGTCTTGAATGTTTGATTGTTCAAAATAAGACAAGCACAATTCTTATGGTTGGCCAGGACAATAGTTGTTGATTCCCACATGAGGCTATGCTATTCAGAGTGGATACTTAGATGCTCTACCCCACTGGCTCCACCCTCGGCACTCACTTCTCGGGGTAGCCAAGCATCAATCCCCACGAAAACTCCTCGTGGCAAACTTTTTATCTCTACTAAGAACCATATGTGTGTGGGCCACTCCAGAGGTTTGACCTCCTACCCCAACAACTAGAAGGATTTTGGCTTCTAAAACAAAAAGGTGCTAGTAAGGGCATTCGCTTATGTGGCCATACATGCAGCACTTTCAGCTCTGTAAATATAGAAGGCTCACAGTCGGTAGGGGTTATGCCCTACAAATGACCAAATAAATTTGATCAAACGGGTTTATGGGGAGACATAGTGTCGGTATGAACTAATCAGTACACGTTATCCATAGTTTTCACCATGAATATAGTTGTTTATAGTGGTTCGGAAGATGTGGGTTTTCCTCACTACCACTTGGGTCATTCTCTCCTCACTAGTAGTTCTGATGACCACACGGGGAGACATGCCTTCTAAAGATGAAACAAAAAGAGCCTATTGCCCAAGACACAAAAGACACTGGTTCAATTTTAGTGCACCAATTGAAGTGTTTGCTAATCTATGAAAACAAGGCACATAATGAAATATCAAAAACCCTTGCCAAGGTCCTACAACAAAGATTTGTTAGTATTTTGGATTGTTTCAAATGATCACCCCTTCCTGTAAGCACACAAATTAGGTAAATTTTAAGATCCAAAAGACTGTGAAATAGGGGCCTTCGACAAAACGATTTTGCTTTCAAGACAAGCCGCACCAATTTTGTTAGCTAGATCTGAAGATGTTAGCTCAATATTAACCAGATCTGAAGCATTAAAAGCAAGACAAAATGGCGAAAACTGAAAACCTTAAATGAGGAAAAAAATAAAATTGAAAACACAGACGCGATTCCACAACACAGACGCGTTTTAACACCTCACAGATGCATTTTTGCAAAAAAATGCAAAACAAAAAATCCTGTAAGAGACAAATGTGATTAAAATAATCACAGACATGGCTAAATCTTGCAGACATGATTAAATCGCCCACAGATGCGCCTATAATGAAAACCTGCAATCTGGAAAATGAAAATACTGCCGAAAACACAGACACGGTTCAGAGGTTCATAGATGCGATTCAGGAACACAGACGCGATCCTGCAATCTGCAAAAAAAAAGTGAAATAATGTCGAAGACGCAGACGCGATTCCAAATGTCACAGACGCGACAGACAATCAAAAACGCGATCTCAAAAGTGCGCAGACACGAAAATGTCGAAATGTTGTCGAAAATGTCAGATCTACAACTTCAAAAGCACAAAATCTACAACAAAAGATGTTAAATGTAAAAGGGACAAGGGTCCCACCGGGCGTGCCAAAATGTATACGGTGAAAATGGATAACAACAATATTGAAAGACTAAATGAATTCAACCACAAAACCCTAGCCTAACAACAATATTGAAAGACTAAATGAATTCAACCACAAAACCCTAGCCTAACAACAACAAAGATCCACCATAACATATGAAGATTACCTAGGACAATGCAAATCAAATGAAATCACAAAGATTATACCATCACTTGTCCAATTGGGTTTGAATCTCCATTCTTCCTATCTCGATTGATCTTGCTTGATATATTTTCTCTCAGATTTTATGTGCACAAGAGCTCAACAAAGAACGGAAATGTGGTTGCAAGTAGGATCGCATATGAAAGATTGAATGCGTAGTGTAGTCAATTGATCAGCTAATTAGTTAGGGTTTGATAATGAAGGAAGCATCCCCTTCTATAGAAGACACTATAAGAAATGGAGGGATAAGATTGAGAGGTGTAAAAGATAAATGGTCGGCTATGATTAGAGGGTAGGTAGAGAAAATAAGAAAATAGTGAGAGGGTAGGTAGTGTAGGAATTAAGAGATGAATGACATGTGTCATGGGTAGAAAAGGCTAATGAATTAATTAGATAAATAAAGATTCATTTAATTAATAGAAGAAGTGGGATCAATTAAATAAATAAAATATTTATTTAATTTAGGAAAAGGGTAATTTAATTAAATAAATGTATTTATTTAAATGAGAAATAAGGCTAGAAGAGGGTAAATGAATTAATTAAATAAATAGAGATTTATTCAATTAGTAGAAGAATTAGGCTAAAGTAATTAAATAAATAAAGATATTTATTTAATTAGACATGACAATTTTAGGTGTCTACAATTAGCACAACCAACCAGTAAGTCATGGTTCACCTCATTACTTATATCTTCCATTTCTTCTTTTCTTGGCTCAATTGCTTGTATCAAACAAAAATCAGTGGTAACTGTGAAAAAAATATCTTTTGCAAAATGACTTACCACATCTTCAAGCAATCTCATTCTCATACTCATCTTCTTTTGAAACTCATTGAAATACTTATTCATAGCAGCAAGGAAAGTATTCTTTACATCCTTGATGTTGTTCTTGATTTGTGCAGATATCGGTAGGTCCTTTGACCATTCAATATCACCTATTCCGGGTAGCCAATTTTGAAAATAAAAGAATAACCCGACCAATAGCTGTCCATAGTTGAACTTTAGACTGCTGTCATTTTTGATATATTGCAAATTTAGAAACAGTTGTCTCCTAATAGCCTTGGAAAGATCATAATCTGCATTTTCAACTACCATCTTATAAGCAGTTTGAATTTCTGCAGATGCCACACTATTTAGTCTACTGGAGTAAAATACTTGGTAGCCTATCACCATTGCTGCTAATTTCACCACTGGGTCTTTGATATATTAACAGAAAAAGAAAGTTTATCAGATGTTGAATCGGTTAGTGAGAATATCGTCTCTTTTGAAATTCGTCTTAGCTCAGGTACTTCATCGGTTGAGAAATAACCAGTTACAACCTGAATGGCTTCCTTGGTAATTGTGTGTGTTCTCTCTAAGTACATTTTCTCACCATGAACCCGACTCAAAATGATTCTAATATGCTCTTCCTCAAAATCTTCTAGAAAATAAGCAGCGTTGTGAAAATATTTCTCGAAAACCCTAGCACTCTGTGTTTGAATCTTTCCATTCTCATCATAGAGGGATTTTAGCTGAGTGTAAATGTATAGTGATCATAGATCCTCTATCTTACAATCAATATAACTTGACAAATCTCCTTTTACTAAATATCCACTAGGAACTTGTGATAATGCATTATACGACACAATTTATTCCACCTCTACAACTTCCATTGGCTTAGATGTAATCATTAACCTTTCTACCGTCTTTGAAGATGATGCCATTTCAGATGAACAAGATTCGAAGTAGGATTTTCAAAGAAATACCTTTTCTTATGCATGCTACGTTATTTACCGGTTGAGTGCCCAAGTGCACACCAGTTTGATCTTGTACAACCTTCAAATCAGCTTGATTGCAAATCACAATGCAATTTCGACAATTATTAGCCAACAAACTCTTTTAGCTCAGCAAGCGCTCCAAATTTATTTCTTGAATGCGTTAGGTTAAAAATGACAAAATAAAAACTCGCTTTTATCCTTTTTACATACTGCATTAAATGCTCACCAGTTAGGGTTACAAACCCTAATTTTACCGCTCAAGGAGAAAACCGGTTGATAACATATTGACAAAAGGTTATCAAAATTTCATGCTTCAAAATTCTCTTACCACTCATTCATCTCAAGGGGTCCAGAGGTGGATTTACCATTGAGCTCCCCTTAGCCATATTTAAAAGGCTTAATTCATCGATGCAGTGTTTTCTTCACTGGGTGAAGGAATAGTTTCTTTTCCAGGTGAGTCATCACTTTTCTTCTTCCATATCTGATTCATTTCCTCTCTGGTTTCTTGAACATTAACTTTCTGCTTTCCTTTCTGATCCTTAGAAGAATTGACCGGTTTGATATTTCTGGCTCTACAAAAAAAATTTAAGTGTCCCGGTTTGTTGCAGTGATAGTAGGCCATACTAGATTATTTCCAAGGCCCTACATTTCCTCTCACAGCTCTTCTTCTGTAGTTCATAGCCACATGACCAAAGTTATTATAGATGGTGCAAATGACATTTGTTACCTTTTCCATCTCAAATGGACTAAACCGGTTGTCGTAGGTGTTGGCATTTTGGATATGTTGATATAATTTTTTCATTGATGTCAACACCTATCATCGCTTGTCAACACTTATCAACACTTGGAGATTTTGGTTATGTTCACCGGCAAGTTAGAGACTTATGCACAGTCACCGGTATTTGGTTCACTAGCATATTATATTGTTCACTGGCACTTGAAATGACTCGGAGACTACTTGGTTATGTCGAAGACATTATTCGATCACTTGGTTTTGGTGATTTGGTTATTTGTTTATTCGGGTTTGCATATTTGTTGTTACCGGCAAATAGGTCCAGGATAAGCACTGACAGACATATCTATTTCAGATCAGCATGACACGTTATGGAGATGATTTATTATTATTGTAAATGCATTGAGCTGACATCATGCATCGGATATTGATTTATTTGTAATTGATTTTATTTTAATATATTTTAGTGAGCCGGCCTATTCAATTAGTCTTAGGTTATGGTATAAATGTAAGATCTCATTTGTGAGATTGATATGTGATTAGAAAGAGGAATTGTGATAAGGTATATGCAAAAATTGTTGGCAATATTGCATTATAACAGAAAATGAAAGATTGTTGGCATTTCATAAGGATATTGAGAAAGTTGTTGATGATTATGGATATAACTGATTAAGGATGTTTTACTTTCTTGATATTATTATTTTGTCATTGATGTCAAGAAATTGATTTTCTAATTCAATATGATGTTGCCATATCTTGAGAAGTATGATATGAAGATTATAAAGATGTCAGTAAAAGGCACAGGAAAGAATATGATGAATAAGGGGATGAATAAGGTATTCAATGGGCAACTAGTACCGAGTTAGACAATGATGAGATCATGATGTTTTAGATTGTTTTAACATCATACATATGTTGTAAAATGTAAAGGTTAATACTATACTATGTTATCAAGCAAAGAACCTAGTCGGTAAAACCCTAAGGAACCTAGTCAGTAAACCCTAAGGTTATTGATATCGGTTAATGAAGGCGGAATGTCTACCGAGTGAAGTTTAGTATTCACTGAGTTGTTACCAAGTTGTAACCAAGCTATAACAGAATGCATTAAATGGTTACATGCATTATTTAATGAAGGAAGCTGATGAGCTAGAACTGATTAAATGATTGGTGAGCTATGGATGAAGTTTGTTAACGAATCTAAGGCAATGGAAAGTCGGCATAAAGATCTACAGCTCAGATTGAACCGCAATACCCTGGCACAAGTTCCAAGACTAATATGCAAGTTCCTAGGCAGGGTAAAACATTTTCAGATCGAAAGATGCATTGAACTTGGACAAGATCGAAGATCTGATGGCTATGATTGATCATGGGAAATGTGATCAAGGAGATTAAGCTATTACCGAATTGTTTATAAATAGGAAACTGTTGATAAACAATGTATGCGGGCAAGTGTATGCACAGGGATGCTACATAGTGATTACCGAGCACTAAAGCTTGAAGACCTATTTGAATAAGAGAGTATAGAAGCCCATCAGATAGACAAGATTAGTTCTATGTCTCGATTGTATTGAACAAATAGGAATCTGCTTTAGCATTTTAGATGTGAAGTTGCAGATAGATTTTATTACTGTTATTTTGTGAAAGTGACAGAAAATCTCTTAACCGAGTGGACTTAACATTCTTATTTGTAAAACCCTCTAGCAAGGTGACATTCTGATTGAGTGTTTGAAATCCTTTAACAAGGTCACTTCTAACAAGGTGAAGATCCTAACAGATCTGAGGGAAATCCCTTAACCGGGTCACATCTAGCAATGTGTTTGTAATCTTTAACAGGATTTGCTTTTAACCAAGCATACTCTAGAAGAGTATATTTCTTAGTGGGTCCAAAACCCCACAGTGGTTTTTCCCTATTTGGGTTTCCACATTAAATCTGGTGTTATGAGGTTTATGATGTTTATATGCTTTTGAGTTTGCATGTTTAACAGTTTTGGTTATATTACTGAAATATATGTTACCAAGGTTGAATCTGATGTTTTTATGGATGATTAAGTTTGTATGATTCACCTCCCCCCTCTCATCTTGTTGGTTATTGGATCTGTACTTATATTAAGTATTAGAACTATCGATTGGTATCAGAGCATTGGACTTCGGAAGGAAATTTTAAAGGCACTTGAGCTAAAGATCCAAAGATGTATAAGAGGTATGCACCGAAACTAAACAAGTCAAGTTTCTCTACATGGCAGAAAAGGATGAAGCTACATCTATTAGGAGTTGGAGAATATGTTGTATACTATCTGGAGAATGATTTTGTCACACCAAGCACCTATCCATTGACTATGGAAGAGATAAAGGCAAATAAAGAATATATTCAAGCAATGATTGAAATAACATCTGCATTGACCGATTCGGAGTTTAATGATCTAGAACGCTGCAATGATGCAAAGGCAATGTGGGATAAGCTCATATCAGTATATGAAAGAGATGAACATGTTCAAAGAGCAAAAGTAGATAGTCTAAGAGGACAACTTGAATCTATGAGGATGAATGAAGGTGAGAACATAACTCAGTACAGTACAAGACTAAAGGAGATTGTCAATCAAATCAAAGGAGCAGGTAGAACTATTGAAGAAAAGGATATAACAAGTAGGTTGTTAAGAACCCTTCTACTAGCTTATGCAATCCAAGTCTCTGCAATCAATGAATTGACGTATGTACCTAATATGTCAGTTTCTTTAGATGCTACTATTGGTAAGCTACATGCATTTGAGTTAAGTAATTTTGATAACAGTGGATCTTCGGTAAATAAAGTTGAATCTACATTTAGTTCTTTTCATCTTGATGAATCTAATGATTTCAATGAAAGAAAGTATAAGTACTCTGAAGGAGATCACAGTGGAGCAAATGAAAGATTTTTTAAGAACATGGAGGCAGTAGACAAACTGTATGACGAAATCAGAAAGCAAGAAGAGTTTGAAGCACTATTAGCCAAAAGGTTACTGAGAGGCAAAGGTAAGTATAAACGAAAGCTACCTTTGAAATGATTCAATTGTGATAAGATAGGACATATGGCTTCTAACTGTCCTGACAAAGATTTTACTGAAAAGAGAGATTACCAAGATGACAAACAGAAAGATAATCATTACAGAGGACACCGAGACTTCAGAAGAAGAGATAGAAAGACATGCCTAATAGCTGATGAGGAATCCATCGATCATAAATCAGATGAGATTGATATAGAGGAAGTAGTTTATGTGGCTATCAAAGATGGATCGGATGAAGAAAGGTATGAAGAAAAAGCCCTAATATCTCACATAAACACTAATGATTCTTGGATCATAGATAGTGGATGCTCACATCATATGACAGGAGATAAACACAATTTTGTTATATTAGAAGATTATGATGGAGGCTATGTTAGATTTGGTAATGATGCACCATGTTCAGTGAGAGGTAAAGGATCTATAACACTTCTTGATAATGCAAGATGCAATGATGTTTATTGGGTTGAAGGTTTGAAATACAATTTGTTGAGTGTAGCACAGCTAAACAACACAGGTTACCGAATAGAATTTCATAAAGGAATTGTCAAAGTTCATGACAAGAATGGAAAGTTAGCTGCTACCGGGACACAAGCAAAAGGTAACACATTTCACCTTGACTCAACTCGGAATAAGTGTTTGCATGCAAAGTTAGATGATACCTGGTTATGGCATAAAAGGTTTTGTCATGTAAATTTTGATAATCTGATCAAAATAAGCAAGAAGCATCGAGTAAGAGGTCTACCGAGTCTTGAAAAACCTAAGAATGCTATGTACCGAGGATGTCAGATGGGCAGGATGACAAGGTCAAGCTTTACAAGTAAGTCTTACACTTCTAAGGGAATTTTAGATCTAGTGCACATTGATCTTTGTGGTCCTATGAAAGTTCAAAGTTATTATGGTGATAAATATTTCATATTATTTGTGGATGACTATTCAAGGATGATGTCAGTAATGTTTTTAAAAGAAAAATCAGAAGCTTTTTCAAATGTTTAAATGGTACAAGGCAAGAGTTGAAAATGAAACAGGAAGACAACTGAAATGTCTTAGATCAGATAGAGGAGGAGAGTTCACATCTGATGAGTTCAACTTATTCTGCAACGATCATGGTATTAAAAGACAAGTCTCTGCACCAAGAACTCCACAGCAGAATGGAATAGTTGAGAGAAGAAATAGATCTATTGTGGATTGTGCTAGAACACTGATGATTGAAAAGAAGGTGCCACAAACATTTTGGAGAGAAGCAATAAGCACAACTGTTTACACCTTGAACCGAGTTCAATTGAAGAAAGGTACTTTGAAGACACCATATGAAATCTGGTATGATAAGAAACCTAATGTTAGTTATTTTAAAATCTTTGGAAGTAGATGCTATGTTCACAAAGATGATAGAAATGGCAAATTTGATCAGAAAAGTGAAGAAGGAACATTTCTAGGTTATTCTTCTAGAAGCAAAGCATTTAAATGTCTGATCAAATCATCTAACAAAATAGTAGAAAGTGAAAATGTGAAAATTGATGAATTTGTAGAAAGAAATGATGAAGGAAATTCCAAGGAACCAGAAGACTATGATGAATTTGTCTATGCTCAACCGAGAAGTCTTACCGAGAAGACTGTCGAAGAAAATGAAGAGAATATCTAGTTATCGAGTGATGAAGAAGATCATACAGAGCCTACCAGGCCTGTATTAGCTAAGTATGTCAGAAGACATCATGCACCAAGTTAGATTATAGGAGATAAGAATGATCCAGTGATGACAAGGAACAAACTGAGACAGAACACATGTTTGATATCTGAATTTGAACTAAGATTAGTGAAAGAGGCATTTAATAGTGAAGATTGGATAAATGCTATGACATAAAAGATTGATCAAACCAAGAAGAATGACACATGGACACTAATCCCAAGACCGAAGGACAAAAATGTAATTGGTACAAAGTGGATTTTCAGAAACAAGCTAAATGAAAAAGGAGAGGTCATTCGAAACAAAGCAAGACTAGTTTGCAAAGGTTATGCTCAAGAAGAAGGAATTGATTATGGTGAAACTTTTTCACCTGTTGCTAGACTTGAAGGAGTAAGAGCATTGTTGGCATATGCTGCTTTCAAAAATTTCAAGATATATCAAATGGATGTCAAATTTGCATTTCTGAATAAAATATTGGAAGAAGAAGTTTTCATTGAACAACCTGAAAGATTTGTTGAAGACAATAATAAAGATCAGGTATGTAAATTGAACAAAGCTTTATATGGTTTGAAACAAGCACCGAGAACATGGTATGAAAGATTGCACTCTTATTTGATTAAGATTGGTTTTATAAGGACAAGTGAGAACAACAACATGTACATGAAGAATGATGAAAATGGAATACTGATCTCAGCCATATTTGTTGATGATATTATATTTTGTGGCAATGACTCTTTATGCAAGAACTTTGGAAATGAAATGAGCAAAGAATTTGAGATGTCATTAATCGGTGAGATAAAGTATTTTATAGGTCTACAGATACTGCAAATGAAAAATGAGATTTTCATTACTCAATCCAAGTACATAAAGGAAATCTTGAAGAAATTTGGAATGGAGGATTCAAAACTAGTAAGTACTCCTATGACTACCAACTATAAATTGTCAAAGAATGATGAATCTGCATATGTTGATGAGACACTTTACCGATCCATGATTGGAAAGCTACTATATATTATTCACAACAGACCAGATATAGCACATGTAGTAGGTATAGTTGCAAGATTCTCTATAGATCCTAAGGAAACACACATGATAGCAATCAAAAGAATCTTAGATACTTGAAAGACACATAGGATTATGGCTTAGTATATCAGAAAGGAAATGATTTTGATTTAAAAGTTTATACTGATGCTGATTGTGCAGACAACATTGATGACAGAAAAAGCACAAGTGGAGGAGCTTTCTTTTTAGGAGAAAGACTAGTGAGTTGGCTTAGCCAAAAACAAGGATGTGTTTCACAGTCAACAACAAAAGCTGAATACATTGCTGCAGCATTGAATTGTACCAACATTGCATGGATCAAACAATTGTTGGAAGGTATAAATGAGAAAGTTACAGAGCCAGTAACTATATTCTGTGACAATACTAGCGCCATTAATATTTCAAAAAATCATGTTATGCACTCTAAGACAAAGCACATATCTATCAAATATCATTATCTTAGAGAAGAAGCTCAAGAGAAGAAAGTGGTGTTGGAGTATGTTAGCACAAAGGAACAAATAGCAGATATCTTCACCAAGCCACTACCAAGGGACACTTTTGAATATCTCAGAAGTAAGTTAGGGGTCCTACCCCTATCTTCTACTCACTGACCGAGTTTGGTGAAAGCATCAATCCGATGACTCTATCGAATATCTTTTGGGAGTTGATGTTGATTTATACACTTTAGGATGTTTTCTAAAGGTATACAGGAAATAATACAGGAAACAATATAGGGAACAAGAATTGAAGACAAAATGCTCTGACCGAGACTTAGTTGGAAATAACTTCTTACAGAAAGTAATTATGTTTTAGTTCTTTACTTTTTGGCATTGTTGTCAAGGGGGGAGAAGACTAATATAGAGGAAGAAGACCTATCAAGGGAGAAGAAGTCTAAAAGAAAACTGAGCAGACTACAGATTGGAAACAAGAAAACAGGAGAAGTCTAATGTAGGGGGGAGAGCATTTCAGCATTTCAGAATCATAGCAATCCGAAACTTTTAAGGTCAAATAAATTGGTTTTTCCATCAATGCCAAAGGGGGAGATTGTTGGCAATATTGCATTATAACAGACAATGAAAGATTGTTGGCATTTCATAAGGATATTGAGAAAGTTGTTGATGATTATGGATATAACTGATTAAGGATGTTTTACTGTCTTGATATTATTATTTTTGTCATTGATGTCAAGAAATTGATTTTCTAATTCAGTATGATGTTGCCATATCTTGAGAAGTATGATATGAAGATTATAAAGATGTTGGTAAAAGACACAGAAAAGAATATGATGAATAATGGGATGAATAAGGTGTTCAATGGGCAACTAGTACCGACAATGATGAGATCATGATGTTTTAGATTGTTTTAACATCATACATATGTTGTAAAATGTAAAGGTTAATACTATACTATGTTATCAAGCAAAGAACCTAGTCGGTAAAACCCTAAGGAACCTAGTCGGTAAACCCTAAGGTTATCGATATTGGTTAATGAAGGCGGAATGTCTACCGAGTGAAGTTTAGTATTCACCGAGTTCTTACCAAGTTGTAATCAAGCTATAACAGAATGCATTAAATGGTTACATGCGTTATTTAATGAAGGAAGCTGATGAGTTGGAACTAATTAAATGATTGGTGAGCCATGGATGAAGTTTGTTAACGAATCTAAGGCAATGGAAAGTCAGCATAAAGATCTACAGCTCAGATTGAACCGCAATATCTTGGCACAAGTTCCAAGACTAATATGCAAGTTCCTAGGTGGGGTAAAACATTTTCAGATCGAAAGATGCATTGAACTTGGACAAGATCGAAGATCTGATGGCTATGATTGATCATGGGAAATGTGATCAAGGAGATTAAGCGGTTACCGAATTGTTTATAAATAGGAAACTGTTGATAAACAATGTATGCGGGCAAGTGTATGCACGGGGATGCTACATAGTGATTACCGAGCACTAAAGCTTGAAGACCTATTTGAATAAGAGAGTATAGAAGCCCATCAGATAGACAAGATTAGTTCTATGTCTCGATTGTATTGAACAAATAGGAATCTGCTTTAGCATTTTAGATGTGAAGTTGCAGATAGATTTTATTACTGTTATTTTATGAAAGTGACAGAAAATCTCTTAACTGAGTGGACTTAACAGTCTTATTTGTAAAACCCTCTAGCAAGGTGACATTCTGATTAAGTGTTTGAAATCCTTTAACAAGGTCACTTCTAACAAGGTGAAGATCCTAACAAATCTGAGGGAAATCCCTTAACCGGGTCACATCTAGCAATGTGTTTGTAATCTTTAACAGGATTTGCTTTTAACCGAGCATACTCTAGAAGAGTATATTTCTTAGTGGGTCCGAAATCCCACAGTGGTTTTTCCCTATTTGGATTTCCACGTTAAATCTGGTGTTATGAGGTTTATGATGTTTATATTCTTTTGAGTTTGCATGTTTAACAGTTTTGGTTATATTACTGAAATATATGTTACCGAGGTTGAATCTGATGTTTTTATGGATGATTAAGTTTGTATGATTCACCCCCCCCCCCCCCTCTCATCTTGTTGGTTATTGGATCTGTACTTATATTAAGTATCATAACTATCAAAAATAAGCAGAGCTATACACACAGACATCAGTTGAAGGTTGAAGGAAGGTTTTTTGTGAAGGCAATCAGAACTAAATTGGTAATGAATCCAGCATATGAAGATGCTATTTTATGCAGTACATTATCATTGGATTTAACCATCCAATTGTAGTCAGTGTGACTCTCATTTTGTTATTGAGCAGTGAGCTCTAGGCAGCTGGCCTTTCTGCATGTGCAGAATCCATATTGTACACACATACTATCTACAGTAGTATCATTTGATTGTGGGTAAGGCTTCCCACCATGGTTTTTCCCCTTACAGGATTTCCACGTACTAATATTTGTGTTATGTGTTGTGGGTGTTATTGTCTTTCTATTTCATGCATTAATCTTTACCGGTATTGCAATTAACTGATATAACTATCTATCGGCAATAAAGCATTAAGCATTAAGTTTTGGTTAAGTTAATTTTGGTTGAATTATTGGACAACTGATCACCCCTCCTCTAAGTTGTCTCCAAGACCTAAAAGTAGGGTCTTTGCCAGTTCATGTTGACCCCGTTGTCAAAATTCCTCATCCAGTTGCCATTCGGTCTTGGATGCATATGTGGTACAGGATTATTTGCTCCATATCTACACTCAACAGATCTATGTCCATACATTCTGCATGTGAAGAAATGACCTTCAAATTTATTGGACACATACCTAGCATTAGTATTGTAGCTTGTATTTTTGTTAGGTTTGTATTTACAAACATTTGCAGTGTGACCAGGTTTATGGCAAATAAAACAAATAGGTTTAAAGACCTTCTTACCGGTAGGCTTCTTGATCTTAGGAGCAGATTTGTTCTTAAGAGTGTTGCTCTTAGTACCAGAGGATTCATCTTTCTCAGATGTGTGAAAACTAAGTCCAGAGGTATCACCTTTCATCCTTTGTAATTGAATTTTTTCTTCAAGCAAGGTAGAACTCTTGTTGAACTTTTTCAGTTTCCCATTAGCTTCGGTAAGCTATTTGGTGAGATCTTCATTATGTTTTGATAGGTTCTCTCTTAGAGATGATGCTAACTCAAGATCTAGCTGTAAGTTCTCCTTCTCTTCTCTTTCAACATTCAAATGCTCATGCAAGGTAGCATTTTCTCGCTTGATCCTAGAAATCTCTTGATCTCTTTCCTTGATAAGATCTTCAGCAGCTCTTCTGGCTTCTAGATCCCGACTCATGTGAATAGTAAGACCTTCTAGCTCTCTCCTTAGATTTAGTTTCTCATCGTTTAAATTTTCAACTTCCTCGGTTAAAACATCAATATTCACCTCATCTGAAGAACTATTGTCAGATATCTCTAACAGTTGTTTAGTTAGCTCTCTCCTTTTAACTTGTAAATCTTTTAGTTTGACCCTAAGGGTTTCAAGCTCATTTCTGCTAGCTTCTAGCTCTCTAGCCATCTCAAAGTAGCTCATGTCCCCCATGGTAGTTTCACAGCTCCCTTCTAAGAGATTAGGATTTAAATAAGTTAGGTTCTGATACCAATTGACAGACTTGAAAAGCACTGAGAGGGGGGGGTGAATCAATGACACCAAAAATAAAACCACTTCAAACACTAACCGGTAGATAAACTTAACAAAACTTTTAAACATAATGCATGTAATCCAAAATGATATAACAACATTCACAATAAGTAAAACATCAACCATAACACAAGTGTTTGTACGTGGAAAACCCAAATAGGTAAAAACCATGGTGAGATGGAACTCACAAGTTAACTATCTGCAATAATAGATAACTGACCGGTTAGGGTCTACAAAGTGCTCTACTAGGAGTGAATCTTGTTAGAGATCCCAAAGCTTGATTAGAATCTTATATCCTAATAAAGGTAGTACCCTGTTAGGAGTAACCTTAGTGGAGGATTTCTGAATCCAAACTAATGGATCACCCTATTAGAGGATTTCTACAAAGAATCTTGTTAAATCTTACCCGGTTAGGGGATTTGAATTCTGCTATGATTGTTAGAAAACAACAAGATTGGTTTGATCTGTCTGAGTAGCACAGTACTTTCTTGATCAGATCCTTCTAAACATATTCAAAACTACTCTTCTGCATACTTTGCAACTTAACTCTTTTGACTTTCGCACACAACATATCACTTTGACTCATATGAAATAATTCAATGTAATGTCAATATATAGACATTAAGATTTCACGTCGGCCCAAAAAAATCATAACACAATTTCCTAGGTGCAGTGTATCTGGTCAAGTGATCATAACTCATCACAAAATCAACGAATACTAGTTGGAACAATAAATATCGGTTAGAGTTAAATATATGAACCATTATCCTTGAATCTCCTGATATAATCTTTGCTTGATCTTCAATGTTGATGTCGATTAATGTGTATCTACTAGTTGTCTTCTATGCATATACTGGTTGTCACAAAGTACCGGTTAGAGATAAACCTCTTAGTATAACCTCTAGCATATCGGTTGTAGAATAAACAACTTGAAGTTATGCCGGTAGACAATATAAACATATGTGTGTGTGTGTGTGTTTCATCAATGACAACATATAATGAATATATTACAATCATCATCAAGTCAACATAAATACTTAATGTTCCTTTTCTCTGATCTTGTCTTCAGCTGTCCTCTTTGCTTCAAGCTCTTGACTCATCCTCATGGTTAGAGCTTCCAACTCTTTTCTCAGGTTTTCCTTCTCATCATTCATTTTTTCAACTTCAATAACCAATGCATCCATGTTTGCTTCATCAGAAGAACTATTTTCAGTAAATTCCTTCAATTGTTCTGTAGCTCTCTTCTCTTAGCAAGCGAGGCTTTATACATTCCTTTCAATGTATCTAGGGCTCCTTCATATTCTGCAAGTTGGTTATACAACTCTCTATAACTCATATCCCCCATGATAGCCTTATGGATCTTTCCCAAGTGGTTAAGCCTTAAGGGAATTAGGCTCTGATACCAATTGATAAACTTATAAGGCACTGAGAGGGGGGATGAATAAGTGCAAGCAAAAAGAACAAGACAAATCTGATCACCACTTTAAATAACTTAAAGCTTAGTAAACACAAAAGAAATATCACCACATAAGCTATCACCCAATATATCAAGCTCCACATAAAACAAGGATTTATGCATGGAAACCCAAAAGGGAAAAACCACGGTGGGAGTTAATACCCACAAGATTCACTATCTACAGAATATAAATCTTTGATCGGTTAAGGTCTTACAAATATGCCCAGTTAGGAGTAGAACCTGTTAGGAGTCACCTAGTTAAAGGATTTACCTCAGCCTTGTTAGGAGAAACCTCATAAGAGGATTTAGACTCAATTTAATGAGCTACTCTGTTAGGGGATTTACAATTTCAGGCCTGTTAGGACCTACCTGGTTAAGGGATTTGACTGTTGCAACTATTAGGAAAACAACAATAAAATGATCTGCATGTAGCACCTTTGTGCTTGATAAGATCCACTTCAGATCTGCTCAATACATCAACAAAACATCCATACAGAGCTTCTCAAATTACTGCATAGTCAAACTCTCAATATTCGCTCTCGATCTCATACTTCATCTTAACTCATCACACTTTTTATAAGCATCAACTTAGTCAGCTAACAACCTTGGAACAATTTCCTAGTTTGAATGAATCTAGTCAATCTTGTACTACATGCTTTACTTATGTCGGCCATTGACATAACAAATCAAAAATAAAACATTATGTGTATCGATTTACCTATCTTAGTGACTTTGTTCTACCAGTTAGTTGTTCTTCATGATTGACTGCTCTGTACATCGTAACTCATTGATCCTGTTCAATCTACCACTGTAGTATGAAACAAAGATACCCGATACAATCTCCAACACTCCTGCAAAACCGCATCACCTAACTCTTCATTGATCGCTCATATCGGTTGCTTGAATACAAATCTGTTCATGTTTACCAGTTGAAGTCCTATTTGCCGATTCATTGGTAAACGGTCTCCTCTACCGGTTATGCTTTACTGATTGGCCTAAAAGACTTAGATGACTATCAAAACATAGTTTCCATCAATGACAACATAAAACAAGTCATAATTCAACCTATTACATCAAAACATCATCATCAGGCCAACAAATTCCTCCTAACGATCTTCCTCCATCCCACCATCCATAAAATCTCTAAGTCATCTATCCTCATGCACCTGCACCATTTCTATTGGAAGAAATTTGGCTACCAAATGCAAAATGCATAAAGCCAAAAATCCACAAATCCAAGGTTCAAGTGATAATGAATGGGTTTTTATTTCTATCAAGATGATCCAAAGCCTACTGATTCTGCTAGCTGCATGAATGTGGAAAGTGCCTTGGTTGCACAAGTTGAAGAGAGAGATGAATGTGTGATTGACAATAGATTCTCTCACCATATGACAGGTGATAAGAGTAAGTTTGTAAACTTGGAAAAGTATGCATTAATGGTAAGGAGTTCTCAAGTGGGTTAAGGTATATGGCAATGAGGGTCATGATGGATATATTATCAAGGTTTGTGATAGCAAAGTCCAGATCTATGATAATACTCTCCTCAATATCATCTATCTCACTCTGAATCTAATCGTCCTCACTAGAGTCATTGATATACCTTTGATATAAATTCAATTGGTCTAGACTCGGAGCTTTGTCCTTCATAAAGTATGGGTGCATATGTATGAACCACATCTTTATCAATGTCACAAATTTCCTCAAAATAAGAATCCCATTTCCACTCATTATCATCTATGCGCCTACGACCCCTCTTCCCTATGACCTGTCCTTGTCCTCATCATCAAAAGTCAATACTGGCTCGACAAGATCAAACAACCGTGGCACTGTGTGGGCTATCCATTAATGTGTAATCGACTATCATACCTGCATCAATCACCCCTACAACATAGTCCCAGGTCTGTGCACCCAAACTTAGATACTTTGCATAGGCTGCATCACTGGATATGGTGGGTCCCCACTCCGCCACATCCTGTTGATGACATGCATACAAACAAGCTCCTAGTGGTGCCCCTTGTTGTCTCCATACTTCCTATAGACCCGATTGTGTAAAAACCTCTCAATGATGAAAGGCGTATGACCGATCAAATATCTCTAGGTAAAAACATATGGCATCTCTCGTGCATCCTCAGGCCATGCCTCATAGTCAATATATGACCTCCATATGACCATATCCAAATCATCTAATGCTCGACGCCAGTACTCCAATTTTCCCAGCTTGCGCTGGGCAACAACACTTGTGTAGCCATAAGCATAGGGCCTACCTATCGGTCTAATTCTATCTACTAGCAGCCGATTAATCGCAATGTGCTCCCAGGACCACACCTGTATTAATGTAACCCTTGCAGATAAACTCGTGTATCCTTGATACACCACCTGATGCAACTCTCGGTATAGATGTGCCAACAAGCATGATACCCAAGCAAATCTCCTGCCCTCGGTCACCATGTCCTCTAGGACCAACTCCCAACCCACTTCTAGTCCCTTCAACCTACGATCAGGACATGGAAAACCTCCAATGAAACCTGTTAGAATCGGTGGAAGCGACACATCTCTATCAGCTATCTCCTGCCAGGAGATCTCATATCCACAAACGTGCTCATCCTGAAACACTCATTGCAATGCCTCGGTGCTTCCCTCCTCTGTGTTCTCATATGGCAGAAGATTTCCCACCATAGGGATTTGAAGAATCCTATAAATGTCCTTAGGTGTCACCGTCATCTCCCTAGTCGCCAGATGGAAGGTGTTGGTGTCACTGTGCCACCACTCTGACAACATCGTCAATAGACCCCGGTTAATCATATACTGGGGCATGTTAAGAAGAGAGGATAATCCACACCTCTCGATGATGTCTTTGTCATCTTGTGACAGGTGGGGAATCAGTCTCCATGTCTTCGATAATCGCTCCCGAGATTGAAGAACACCTAAATCCGTCTGCAAATCATAACATATCACAAATAATCACTCTAACCGATTAATCAAATCAATCTATCAAATATATCAAATCAATCAACAATTAATTAATTAAACCATATCTCAATCCAAATCAATCGAATCAAAAAGACCCATACGAGAACCATATCAAAAGCCATATTGAAACCAGTCCGATCAAATGACACCATATTGAAATCAAAGTCAAGAAGATCAATCAAATAAATCTCATTAAGCATCATATCAAACATATCAAGATCAAAATGCACCATATCAAACTCAAATGATCAAATCAGGACCATATCAAAATCAAATATCGAACTCAAAATGCCCCATATTGAAATCCAAATCAAAATCGATCCAAATCCATCAGATCAAATACCCAAATCAAATCAAACCATATCAAAAATCAATCAATCAACTTATCAATCGACCCATATCGAAACCAATCAATCAAAATGACTCATATCAAAGTTAATCCATTTCAAAACAAAAGAAACACATTCAATTTCTTATCTTTTGAGTTTAATGGGCTAAAACAGTATGCAAATGCACTAAATCACATCAAAACGCTAAATTATTCCATAGATGTGCTAAAATCCACTGCCAAAATACTAAATCTATAAATGCACTAACCTATGATGTGAATGCACTAGACTCTTAATCCAATGCGCTAATCTATCTAGTAAATGCGCTATCCTATTCATCGTATGCGCTAAATTCTAACTATGTGTTAAACTATCATGAAAATGCGTTGATCTTTTCCTCATATGTACTAATCTTGTGCCCTAGCACACCTACATGCTATAATTCCTTGTGTATTCGCTAAAACATACTATTGATGCGCTAAACCAGTGAAAATTGTGACATAAACATGAAAAACGTGCAAAAAATTATAAAAAATCTCACAAAGGGCACGATTTTCGAGTACTTACCGGTGGTCCATATGTGGCGGGTTGCTGGTACATCCTAACATGCACAAATTGATGGCTCTATTACAAAATCAACATGTTTTCCAAGAGGCTCTATTCTCCAATTACAAGAGGACAAATGTTCAAATGCGCCTTCTTTTTAACTTTTTCACTTTTAAAAGGGGTAAAAAGAGAGTTATTAAGTGGGAGTGTATTTTATACTTCTTCAATTTAATTAATCCAACAACCTAAATCATTTTTTCAAGAGATGAATCAATCTACACATTTTGAACAATTTGAACATCATCAAAAAATTTTAAAAATAGAAAAATAAAAAAAATTCAGAAGATTGTCAAAAATTTTGCAAAATTTGAAAAATCCCTAATTCATTGTTGGCAATTGACAGTCTATTGGTTAGGTTTCACTATGTTGTCATTGATGGCAACATGTTTTTGGGTTCAATCTTCATATGGTGTACCGGGAGGCACTTCACAGACTCTACACCGACACTGACACCAACACCAATACCGATACCGATAACGACACCCACAGCGACACCGACAGGATAAAAGATTTCTTTGGTCACCGACAATGCAGGATGACATGGTATGGTAAAGGATATTGGTATTGGAGGCCAATACATCTTGGATCTAGCATCGGCAACTTGTTTTAATGCTTATTCATTTATGTTATAAGGCTAACATGTAATATGTAATTGTATATATCCTTGTAAGACGACATAAGGCATACATTTGTATAGGGTATATAGGGGAGATTGATTAGAACATTATGTAATAGAAGAAATAAAAGAGAATAGGGATAGACATGTGGAATAGATGGATAAGGTTATGGATGTAATGTAATGCAAAATATATCAGAGAGACTATATATGTGAGGAAATTATTGTAAGGGTTATTCCGGTATTGAGGTTTAGGGTTTTAACCGGAACAGACATAACTTAAACCAGAATTGTATTTTGGCATAGGAGATGCTATACTAAGTAGTTCACTATTCTTCGGATTGTTGTCTAGATTGTTATGTAGTTAGTGAGGCTCCTTTTGTGATGAGCAGTGTGCTCTAGGCTGTAAGCCTTTTTGAAAGTGCAAGCCCATCATATATTATAATATCTCTTCATATGGCCAGTAAATTGATATTGTGGGTCACAAATACCACCGTGGTTTTTCCTCTTTGAGGTTTTCCAAGTATAAATTTGTATGTTATGTTTCTCATTTATATGTTTGGCATATTGGTCGCATTACTTCTTTCAATTCTGTTTATACTGGTATATCGACTGGTGTATGTATGTTTTGTTAAGGCTAAAATCTTCTATTTTGGTATAACACTGATTCACCCCCCTCCCCCCCCCCCCCCCTCTCAGTGTTATTGGTTTCCAACAATTGGTATCAGAGCCTTGTGCCTCAGAGCAAGTTTAATAGCTTGAGGAAGATCCTGAAACTGAAATCATTGAATATGGCTTTGGAGAAGCAACTTGAGATGGCATTTGAAGATTATGATGCTAAAAGATTGAAGAACTTAAAGCTACAAGATGAGTTGAATTCTACTAAAGAATGTATTCTTGTCCTACAAGAAAGACTATCATCGGTTCAAGATAGGAGGAAGGAACTTTTGCAAAATTAGGATGATGAAGATGCACTTAAGGGACAATGTCAGAAATTGAGTCAGGAGAACATGGTTATGAAGAATGAAATGCAAACTATGACTATGAGGTTGTCTAAAGATATTGAGGACATAAAGAAAAGGGAAGAAAATCTTGTTGTATCCCTGAAGAACAAATTTGAAGAATGTGGTAGGTTGACTCACGAAATTGAGATATTAAGGTCTAATTTGGTACAATCCTAGAGCAATGAGCAAGAGCTTGAGAGATAAACATAGCTTGATGAGTTACTGAAGAGACAAAGGCAGATTGGAGATTCCAGTGGACTTGGATTTGAGCAAGGACAGAGTTCCAGTACTGCTAATGAAGATCAAAACCATAAGACATCGGTAAGGCAGTTCAATTCTTATAAATTCAATGGTAGATGTTTTGTTTGCAATAGATTTGGCACATGGCTAGACTATGTAGAAACAGAGCAAATCAAAACCATGATTATGCTCCTGGTAAATGTACTAAATGCAATAAAATTGGTCATAGGACAAAAGATTACAGAATGAATATAAAATGTTGTGCTTGTGGAAAATTTGGACATATGGCCAATCAGTGTAGGTCAAGCAATTTCATCGGTTTTAGCAAGGCAATTCAAATGAACAATGTTACATGTTATGCATGCAATGAAGTTGGACATATTGTTAAGTTCTGTAGAAGCATAAATCCATCGGTTGGAAATGGAGGATCAAATGATAAAGGAAAAGAGAAGGTAAATGAAATCCGGCAAGATCATACTCAAAGATGGGTTAGAAAGACTGAAGAGAAATCATCAGATGGGAATGTCTTGGTTACCTATCCGACAGAATAGGCTGCTCCTGCATGGGTAGTGAGCTCATTCGACAACTAAGGAAGATGCCTTAGGGGTAGGAAAATTTCATTAAAGATGATGTAAATGCCCTTGAAGGAGATTCTGGAAGATGTTCCAGATATTGGAGAGGATTATCCGACATTGATATATTCAGAGTGAGATCTAGTATCATTCATCGGCAGTCATTTATGTCAACACAAAATTAAGGTTTTCTCAATGGATAAAAGGTTGATTAAACTTCATTATTATTCACCTAGCATTCAGAGAAATTTTAGAGTGACTTAGTGTAATCAGAAGCTATTCAGAGGTGATCAGATTTCATCTTGAACGATCACACCGACATCTAGAAGGATTTGATAAGAGGTTTTTACTGGCAGCGTTCTAAAGGTATTTTTCTTGAATCATGGAATCAGGATCATCTTCTGCTCCTATTTTCATTGCAAATCCAACTATAGTAGAAGTTAAGGACCTTCCCAGGCCAATTTTCAAATGGTATCCACATGTGGCTACCAAGGAAGATTTGGTTGGAGCATTTTCTCGCGTCCTGGAGGGAGTGGTATATGTAGAAGATGTTAGGGCCTATATTCATTGTCATATAGAGGACTTAGGCACTTCAAAGATCAAAGGGATGTATATGAATGAACTTATGGGAGAATCTGGTAAAATCAAACCAACATATAAACACATCAAAGATCTAGGGTTCACTGAAATTCTGGATATTCCAGAATTTGAGGATGAGATTGTCAAATATGTACTAAGAAGAGCACATGGGGAGTTCATATGGCTAGACCAACCCTACAAAATCACTAAGGAAGCCATCAGGGAAATTACTGGTTTGTCGTCAACAGGGAAACGTCCGAATAAGAAATTATCAAATGACTTCGTAAGGAAGATCACCGATGCCACATCAGATAGGGGATCGATGAAGGTGAGCACTATCACCAACACTGAGATCAAATTTGGAAACATGATCATAGGCTACAAGGTAACTTAGTCTAATCGACTGAATTCACTTTCCAATTCATGTATTTTGACCGCTTATAGAATGATGAGAGAAAATATCAATTTAGATCTTTGTGACTGGATGCTTGAGGAGTTTTTGATCAATTTAGGGAAGATTAAAGGTGAGAAGAAGGGCACTTTTTGGTATGGAAATCTGTTAGTATGCTTAATGTTATACTTTTTGAATGATACCCCCAGTTCTGGAAGGAAGAAATGTTCTTTTGATATCCTGGTAGGAAGACAGCTTAAGCAATCAATTGCCGCATTAGGAAGCATTAGAGATGATAAGGTATGGGGTTACTTCAAGGCTTTTCATAAATCTATGAGGTCTAGAATAAGGATACCCAAGAAAATAGTAGATAAATACTCTGCTGACATTTGTTTCATGGTTAAGAAGGATGTGAATCTCATGGAGGCAGTCAATCCCCAGAATATTTGGATAGAGGAAATGGGATATAAGGTGGATGCATTAATTCTGGATGCATATACACAAATTCTACTTGATGCAGACATAAATAAAGAAGAAAAACCTTGTGGAACAGCACAACAAAAGACTTTTGAGGTTGAAACTGAGTTCAAACTGAAGAAGAGGGAAAAACAAGAAGGTAAGGCAAGCAAGTTTGTACAGGAAGTTTCTAAGGATATTAAGGAACTCATTGATGCTATCCCAGAGAAAGGGAGAAAGAAGAAGGATTTGGTAGTTCACATTGAACCTGCTGCTGCAAATTCTGAGACTGATGATGAGACACCATTAGCTTTCAAAAGGGTTGTGAGAAAGAAACTAAAAGAACCTAAAGTGGAACCAAAGAAACAACCAGTTAGGAAGGTTACCATCAAATTACCAGCACAAAATCAGACACCCAAGGCTACACCATTAGCTGCATCTAGTACTACTAGAAGGAGGAAGTAGAGTGACACTTATTTGGCGCTAGAGACTAGTAATGTAACAATTATTTCGCCTAAGACTTGTTCTAAAATTGTAGATGAAATAACTAAGGATGGGATGCTGAAAAATGTCAATCTTATTATGATACATTTAAGGTTGACGAACAGAGAGAGGTAGAGGAAGCAATTCTTCTATATTTAGACATCTATAAGAAAGCATTAATTGAAATAGAATATCAAATATTGACAGAGCTATACAACATGTTAGATGCTAGAAGGTTATCTGCAATGCAAGAAGACAAACACATTAAGATGTAAGTACTTTTAGCTATATGTGTTTCTCTAACTCTAGATGAGATGGAGAAGACAATTGAGGCTGTAGATAGGAAAGTTTTCAACAACAAACATAGAATAACTAGCCTGATGTTAGGAAGTTTGAATGAGATAATAAAGGAAGCACAGAAGGGTTGGATAATGTTTTTGGGAGAGCATAGAGGATTCTTCACTTCATCAGAGACAAAGACTGATACTGTAGATACATCAGTTGAAGGTAAAGGTAAAGGAATTATGGGTACTCAATCCTCAGTTTTGAAGAATATCAAAATAGCGGAAATTGAGCCACCGGTTAACACAAATGCACAAACAAATACAAAGACATCGGTTAATGCATAGAACATTGTACATGATACTAAAATTGAGGACACTTGTTCTCTAGATACTAATGTACAGGTTGAGGATATTGTTCCTATAATGAAACCGATAGTTGCACAAACTGCACGAAGTGGTGAAGCCACTGATGCAAGTGAGGAGGTAATAAAGGATAAATCACCAGAGAAAATAGGGGAATCTGATAGGGAACTAGTTGTTGGCACATCATTATGGATAATTGACACTTATCTAATGGAAAATAAAAACATCATAGAGATGAGTCCCACAGAACTGATGATGATGGTTGCTCAGAAACTGATGAAGGAGGGAACCACAGATAAAGGGATTATAGATCAGTCCATAATGGTTTTGCACAGATTGGTCCCAGAATGTAAGATTGAGAATGAAGAGAGCCCTTCCGACAAGATTAAGATAATAATAGAACACATCTCTAAAGATTTTCAATCATTACAATAGATCTCTAACCAGCTAGCACTTGAAAAATTCACTTTGGCTAAGAGAGCCACTTTTGATCAGATCATTGATATAGAGAAGAAAAAGATTGAGGAGAACTTAATTTTGATAGAAAATTATTTGAAACAAGGTTCTAATATATACAGGGTATGTTGCAATACAAAGATTCTTACAACGAAAGTAGATGAAAAGATAAAAGAGGTACAAGACAAAATTGCTAATATTGCTAACTCTTTTGATGGAATAGTTTCACTAACAACATCTATTGATGGACAAAATTGACTTTGGAGAATCAAATTTCTACTCTTGAAAAGGAAAGAGATAAGATAATTCAGAGAGCCAGAAGTCTCAAAGGTTTGGTAAGTCCAAGATTGGATTCACTTGGTGTACATAAGAGGGAATGCATAGATATGCTTGGTAAGCCCACACCGACAAAAGTTAATGAGAAATAATCTCTTGCATATTCACTAAGTGGACTTGTATCTATCTCCGACACATTCAAAACCGGCTGGGATACTTATGTGGAGTTATTGGAGAAAGCTACCCAAAACTATTGAAATTGGTCAAGCTCCGGTAAGACATTTTTGGAGGTATTTAGTGTACAGTTATCATTCTTTGACATTCTTTTTACATTTTTGGGGGGAATTGATGTCAAAGGGGGAGTAGTATACATGTGAAAAGAATGAAGGTTTTCATACATTAGGGGGAGTTACAGAGTTTTTGGAGTATTGGATCATTTTGCATATTCAACTCAGGGGGAGCAGGATAGGATGAAACTGACAGTTGAAACCATGACCATTTTTCACATGAGTGTTGCCATCAATGCCAAAGGGGGAGATTGTTGGAAATTGACACTCTATTGTTTAGGTTTCACTATGTTGTCATTGATGGCAACATGTTTTTGGGTTCAGGCTTCATATGGTGTACCAACAGGCACTTCACAGACTCTACATCAACACCGATAGGATAAAAGATTTCCTTGGTCGCCGACAATGCAAGATGACATGGTATGGTAAAGGAATTGGTATTGGAGGCCGACACATCTTGGATCCGATATCGACAAATTGTTTTAATGCTTATTCATTTATGTTATAAGGTCGACATGTAATATGTAATTGTATATATCCTTGTAAGCTGACATAAGGCATAAATTTGTATAGGGTATATAGGGGAGATTGATTCGAACATTTTATAATAGAATAAATATAAGAGAATAGGGATAGAAATGTGGAACGGATGGATAAGGTTATGGATGTAATGTGATGCGAAATGTATCAGAGAGACTATGTATGTGAGGAATTCATTGTAAGGGTTATTTCGGTACTGAGGTTTAGGGTTTTAATCAGAACAAACATATATTGTAATATCTCTTCATATGGCCAGTGAATTGATATTGTGGGTCACAAATACCACCGTGGTTTTTCCTCTTTGAGGTTTTCCATGTATAAATCTATGTGTTTGGCATATTGGTCGCATTACTTCTTTCAATTCTGTTTATACTGATATACCAGCCGGTGTATGTATGTTTTGTTAAGGCTAAAATCTTCTATTTCGGTATAACACTGATTCACACCCCCCCCCCCTCCTCTTAGTGTTATTGGTTTCCAACATTCATCTCCCGAGGGGGCATCATCGCATTATCATCTATCAAATCAGCATAAGGGGCAAACCCAAAATTATCTGGGGCAAATAGAAATTTTTTTTATCAGCATCATGAGGTGATTTTTCTTTGAATCAACGTGTAGTCACACATTGCTTCAAAGAGGGGCAAAATGTAGACACATAAATATAACTTCCAAATTAAATAAATATTTAATGTTTATTTAATCCACTAACAATTCTTCTATTAATTAAATCATATTTAATTAATTCACCACCGTTCTTCTATTAATTAAATAAATTATTTAATTTATTTGATTTAGCCAAATTCAATCTATTAATTAAATAAATCACATTTATTTAATTAAATCCCCACTTTCAAATTTAATTAAAATCCCTCTCCCATTTAAATAAATCAATATTTATTTAAATATCTATTCTATGCAATTTGCACCAATAAATTGAAATAAATTAAATAAATCCTAAAAAATCCAACCCACTTGCATTCTCCTACAAATCCACTTGCATGTTGTAGTGCCATAAAATTTTGGCTCCTACAATTTTAATCACATTTGAGGTCCTCACCTTGGCGACAACATCCTCCTTCCTAGCCAAGACCTCTTTCTGCACTTTCACTCTGTTGGATTCTATTAAAAGGTTAACAGATTGCAATGCATTGGCATATAAGGCAATTGACAACACTCTACCCATTTTGAAAATGATTGCACCTAACTGTCTGGTAGACCATGTCAAAGATTCTTTAGGTAAATTGGACACATTGTCCAAATATATTGCTGATAATGTTATAACAATAGAAAAGGTTAATGAGGATACAATAAAAGAAAGAGTTGATAAAGAGAAAAATGCAATCTTTGAAAACACAATAAATAATTGTACCGATCATTTGAATACATTATTATCGGCACTTAATTCTACAATTTTGGAGTATAAGGAGTTGTACAGAGAAGTATGTAAACCACACCAACTAACTGAGGATATTGACAAGGAGATTGAGAAGACACAGAAAGAAACTAATGACATAGCAGATGATATGATAGGCTCTTCTGGTCTTATGTCAATTTTTGAATAGGAAATGACAGTTTTTGAAGAAAAATTGGAGAAACTTGAAAAAGAAAAAGAAAAGATAAGGTCTAAGGCCTGGGAACTAAAATGTAAGCTTGGTCCAACATTGGACAGTCTTATTACACAAAGGGTAGAATTATCTAAGGCTACAATTCAGAGAGAAAGATCACTGGAGCACCAAATGCACTATCTCACCAGTATGATCCAACAGACTGAGGCAATTCTTACCAACATCAACAACTTCATGCAGAGTCTAAATTTGGTTTTGGCAGACATTTTTCAGATTGTAACCAACTGGTTACAAACCTTGAAGTAGCATTTTGGTACTCTTTTTGATCATTTATGACATCCTTTGTCATTTATGCCAAAGGGGGAGTAGTAAGGGAGAAAAATGCATCTTTCAGAGTTTTAGTGGAGATCATTTTCTCAGGGGGAGCACATCTATTTTGGATATCAAATTTTGGATAACAATTTTTTTATTTTTCTCATGAGTGTTGCCATCAATGCCAAAGGGGGAGATTGTTGGCATTCTACACTCTTATGAGAATGGTTTGTGATAATGGTTGTGTTGTCATTGATGGCAAAATGATTGACAAACTGATAGGCAATCAACTGGCATTCATCGACATTAAGATTTCTACATACATCGGCAAGCACCGGCACTGGCAGACACTTTCACCGGCATTTAGATTACATCGGCAACAGTATACCGACACTCAAGACAAAATGGAAATATTTTTTATTGTAATATAATTATCTTTTTGTAAGCTGACTTGGTAGATTGTAGAAGACTCATTTATGTATGAAGTATTGTAGGTCATTTTGAAGAGTGACATATGTGATAAAAGAGGAATGATATGATGCGAAATTGACAGAAGAATTTTATATAAGGACAAAAAGGTTTTGGTTATAGACTGGGCTTAAACCGGCACTGAACCTGGCATTGTTGATGCTGATTTGAGCATTACATTGTATTGGATTTAATCGTCCATTTTGTAAGTCAGTGAGAATTCTATTTTGTAGTTGAGCAGTGAGCTCTAGGCTGTTGGCCTTCCTACATGTGTAGGCCCCTCATGTAAGTAATATTTATTCATTGACCAGTGAGTGAATATTGTGGGTCACAAATCCCACCGTGGTTTTTCCCACACCAGGTTTCCTCATTAAATATCTTGTGTTATGGTGTGTTCTCTATGTTGTCTCTGTTATTCTCATTTGCTTCATTAATTCTTATTTACCGATACACTATTTTGGGATACAAAGTTTTAAATAAGTATAAATATTTTGTTAACCGATTAGACACTGATTCACCCCCACCCCCCCTCTCAGTGTCTTTGGGACTGTCATTGATTCTAACACACCCCTGGAACCCTTCCTATTTGAGCCTTGAGGTAGCCTTAGGACTCTGCCCGAGCCCCAAGATAGGGTAGGACAGGGGCGCCTCTTAGGGTGGCCCCAAGATAGGTCCCCCCAGCCCTATCTGCACTTCGGGATCCCAAATCTCCTCAATTTTGGCCTTTGGCGACATGAATTAATCTTCTGAGACATGCATAAAAAGGGAGTTGGTTTTCTCATTTACATAGGCATAAATTGGAAGTAGGAATTAGATAAGCAAGCATAGGCAAAGATATACATCATCAAGCATTCAAGCATTCAAGTCTTCTTCCTTCATCCATTGGAGCAACATTACAACATTCATTTGCAAGCATGTGTATGTGTTAGGGTTTTTTCATGTTACATGCCATGTCATGCAACACTTGTGATTACATTCAAGAAGTAAAGCAATCATCATCGACAAATTGCAGATCTACAAGGTATACATTTCCACTGTTTACATTCAAGCATTTGCAATTACTTTCTTTCAAGGTTGATTCCTCAACTGAGGTTTGACTGAGGCAAACCCCTATCCAAAACCTCTCGTTACTCTCTTTTATGTGTGTAGGTTGCAGGGGTGCAGCTGTAATTGCAGGTTTGGGCTTCATTTGCAGAGACAGAAGAACCCTTTTTCATTTTGCAGATTTTATGGAGGACCATGTACACTTCTGCCATGCTCCCAATGACTTTTCTTCAAATTTGCAGGGCAGGTCCGTATCAGTCTAGTTAGTTTAGATCCGAAGTTACAACGCGATCCCGAACTGGGAGCTCTTCATTTCACTCATTTTCTCTCTCTTTTCCACATAGTCAACAAGCCAACTTTCTCATTTACAAAATAGGGTAAATCACACTTCAACCCTTGCAATCCACTAGGAATTCATATCCTTGTTTCCCTTGGATTTGGATCTAGTGGATTCAAGCCCTTCTTTTGAATGTAAAGTTCTCCCAAGTGAAAATCATCCTAGTGGCTTCCTTTCTCTCTCCTAGGTGGGGAGTCACTAGGATCCAATTTTCCACTTTACATTTTGGTGAACCCGACGTCTTACACATTAATTATGATTTCTCATTATTAGATCTGATTAATCGCAATTTGGAATTCAAATTTTCATTTCCAAGTTTGATCTATTTGTAAATTTTAGATGTTAATTACATAAAAACCCTAAATTTTCATTTTGAGAAAATTAAGCGTGTGAAGTGTAAAATTTTAATTACTTGTTTCAAATCTGATTTCTATTTCAAAATTGCAATTCAAATTTGTCTCTTTATTTTGAAAATTCAGTGGTTAAATCATAAAACCCTAATTTTTAAGATCTTTCTATTTTCAACCTTTGACTGCAAATTCGACCGATCTAGACATCTCCAAATCAGCTATTTTTTTGGATTCCACAATAATATCATAATACCTATCATCCCTAAAAAAATTCAAAAAAAGTTGGTTGGACCGTGTGCACTTTCGCCACGGTCCTCGACTTTTTTTCTCGAAATTTTAGGAGATGAAATTGACTGTATTTTCCTACTTAAATCTAGAAAATTGGTGTAATTTATCAATTTTAACACCCTCTAAGGTCGAACACAAATTTGCCATTCAAATTCTATGCATGTATGGGGTGAATACTATTCTTGTTTGATCATCAATGAATATGGAGTTCTTATCTTATTTTACTAGTTCTATTTCGAGTTACATTAAATATGTTCATGATGTTCCCTTTCATGCATATGATGATAATTTAGTTCTCCCTTTCATTCATAGCTATGATTTACTCTCTCCCAAAATTAATCTCATTAATGAGGGCACATTGGTGCAAAAAGGGAATATGGACACTTCTTTCAAAGATCTCCCTCCTAAAGATGAATCTTTGGAGAATTGTGTTCCTTCTTCTCCCAAAAAGTACCTCCCTCATAAGGATTATTTGGTGCAAGAGGATGATATTATGGCTACTTATCCTAGTGATACTATACCTTATTTTCATGATCTTCCCTCTAAAGATAAAGCATTAATTACATATGATAGTCATTTTTCTGATAAGTGTCTTGAACATAAAGATACTTTACAACAAGAGGATGATATTATTTCTCATCATAATGCTCTCTCTCCCAAAAATCAAGAGCTTGACAAAAATAAAATCAATGCCATTCATGTTCCTAGGAAACCAAAAATTCTTCCTGATTATCATGTTGTGGCTTACACTTATACTAATGAGGTAATTGATGAGAACATAAGTGAAGCATCATATGCTTTCTTAGTTCCTACAATCCTCTCTTCAATTCACTCAAATACACCATCTCCTACCAAAGAAGTTCTTAAAGAAGGACTCTTAGAGGATTATTGGGGTTCCTTAGATTTCACACCTACCTTTTCTACAAAGTCTAGGATGCCTGAATTTCATATTCTAATTTTTTTTCTTAACACAAATCTTGCAATTGATTCAGGCATGTTAAAAATAACATCTGACAATGAATGACATATTCATCATGATCATTTAAAATAAAATTCGAGTTTCTATTATGTTGCTCCTCACTATGTGACATAGTTAGCCTACTTATTGGGGGCTCTTTGTCATTTGTGGTGGTACAATTTCAGGTGCAATCATACTTAGTGAGAAACATAATAGTCTATTTATTTTTGCCTCTATGCTTGGGGGGCAAGAATATTTCTTTTCCTCTTTCTAAGGTTTCACTGTTTTCTTCATGGGGTACATTATTCATAAACTTGGTGTCCTTTCTTGCATGGAGTTCTCCTTCATGCGAGTGCATGTATGTTCCATGCTTAGGATCTTTTCCTTGCTTGAAATGATATGTCTATTTTGAACAATCTCTCCTTTGAGGACTTTTGCAAACCTTCTTCTTCCCCTTTCTCTCTCTTTGAAAATTACCTCTTCTATTGTGTTATTCATAACTTGATGTCCTTTCTTGAATGGAGTTATCCTTCATGCAAGCTCATGTCTATTCCTTGGTTAGGATGTATTCCTTGCTTGAAACGGTACGTCTTGTATGAGAAATATCTCTCTATAAATTGTGTAATTAGTCTCATTGTCCTACCCTTGGGGGGTAATTATCTCTCTCCCTCTCTCTTTCTCTAAGGATCCATTTTTCCCTATTGTGTGGATGGTGCGAGCTTTATTACTTGATGTCATTCCTTGTGCGAAATTGTTGGTTGTTTGCTCGAGGATTCTCTCTTATACAAGAGGTGTAAGTCCTTGATTACAACCTCTTTTCCACTTGGTAATGTACATCTATGATAAATTCACCCATCCCTCTTGGGGATAAACATGAGTCATCCTTCATCAAGAATCCCTTTCACCTAGCAATAGGAGGAAGGATTGCATTCTTGTTCTCTTCTACACTTCATTCTAGAAGATGTTATATTTTTCTAAGACAACTCCTCTTGGGGGTATATGTCTTTTTGAACAAAGATCTCTTCTCCTTCAAGGATCACCTTTACACTTACAACATGATATCTCTTTTCAACTATCTTATCCTTGCTTGAAGATTATTCCCTCTCTTGCTTGGATTTATGACATTGTTGTATAATGGATCTTCTTTGTGATGAAAGTAGGTATCCTTGTTCTACTTTACTTAAGATATCAAAATCAACCTATGTTGACATCTTAAGGGGGGGGGGGGCACCCACACTACTCCTTCGTAGTATACTTCTCTTATGCATTGTACAGTGGGACATTCTTGGAACCAGAGGGTGACCTCTTAGAGAAAGGTGTCATCATTTTTCTTGTACAATGAGACATTCTTGGAACCAGAGGGAAGCCTCTTAGAGCAAGATGTCGTCACTTTTCTCTTATACAGTGGGTCATTCTTGGAACCAGAGCACAATCTCTTAGAGCAAGATGTCTTCACTTCTTCTTTTCTTTTACAGTGGGTCATTCTCAGATCCAGAGCATAGACTCTTAGAGCGAGATGATTCCACTTTTCTCTTATGCAGGGTAATTATTCTTGGAACCAAAGCACATACTCTTAGAGCAAGATATCACACCTTTCTTGATACTTGTACAATACATTCTATATAGGTTGTAGCATACTCGGGCATAGAATCCTATGAGGCACTTCGAACCTAACTTGCACACATGCACTTGAGGTTGAGTAGAACTAACAGTGTTCTCACTCTCCTCCCTTACATGGATCACCCAAACAAGCTCTAGGGGCTAGATTTCCATGTCCTTCTCTCCATGGATCACCTAGTTTTAGGGGCGAGATATCCATGGTTTCTCTCATGTTCGCCTTTCTTCTGATGGATCACCAAAGTGTGTATTCATGTTCTCTCTCTTCTTCCTCTCATGAACCCATAATTTTTCTATTGGTGGTTCATGGATGATGTCTGCTTTTCTCTTTTATGCGATTGCTTGTGTTTATGTGATGGCATTGGTCTTTGTGTCTTGATTAGTTGTTGAGACATCCAAGTATGTAGGTCTCTTCGGCTAGTTGGTTTTTTGTCTTGTGTCTTGTGTAACTCGTGTGTCTTTTGTGCTTTGTTTTTGTTTTGTGTGTCTTGTTCCTTTTTGTTTTTTTGTGCTCTTGCATATGTTTGAGTGAGTTAAGATCCTAAGATTCGGGGCTTTGTTCCTCAAGATTAGCGACGTCTTATACTCCTTGTGGTATTGCTCTGCATCTCTCATCTTCAGCTCTCTCTTTCTTCTACTTTACTAGCAGTAGTGGCATAAGCCATACTCCCGCTAAAGTGGGGGCTAAATGGAGTGTCATAAAATTGTGCCTCCTACAATTTTAACCATATTTGAGGTCCTCACCTTGGTGACGATATCCTCCTTCCTAGCCAAGACCTCTTTCTGCATTTTCACCCCTTGACCCCTTCATGTTTGACCCCTCAGGTAGCCTCGGGACCCTGTCTGGGCCCCAAGATAGGGCAAGACAGGGGCATGGTGCTCCTGACCCACCCTCTTAGGGTGGCCCTAAGATAGGTCCCCCCGATCATATCTGCACTTCAGCATAGGTAGGAATTGGAAGTAGGAATTAGATAAGAAAGCATAGGTGAAGATATACATCATCAAGCATTCAAGCATTCAAGTCTTCTTCATTCATCCTTTGGAGTAACATTACAACATTCATTTGCAAGCATGTGTATGTGTTAGGATTTTGTCATGTTACATGCCATTTCATGCAACACTTGTGATTACATTCAATAAGCAAAGCAATTATCATCAACAAATTGTAGATCTACAAGGTATACATTTTCATTGTTTACATTAAAGTATTTTCAATTACTTTCTTTCAAGGTTGATTCCTCAACCGGGGTTTGACTAAGGCAAACCACTATCCACAATCCCCTGTCTCTCTCTTTTTTGAGTGTAGGTTGTAGGTGCACAATTGTAATTGCAGGGTTGGGCTTCATTTGCGGAGATGCAAGAACCCTTTTCATTTCGCAGATTTTGTGGAGGACCATGTACACTCCCACCACAGTCTCGACGACTTTTCTCCAAATTTGCAGGGTAGATCTGAATCAGTCTAGTTAGTTTAGATCCAAAGTTACAGTGCGATCCCAAACCGGTAGCTCTTCATTTCACTCATTTTCTCTCTCTTTTCCACATAGTCAACAAGCCAACTTTCTCATTTACAAAAGAGGGTAAATCACACTTCAACCCTTGCAATCCACTTGGAATTCACATCCTTGTTTCCCCTGGATTTAGATCTAGTGGATTCAAGCCCCTCTTTTGAATGTAAAGTTCTCCCAAGTGAAAATCATCCTAGTGGCTTCCTTTCTCTCTCCTAGGTGGGGAGTCACTAGGATCCAATTTTCCACTTTACACATGTGTAATCCCCCTTCTAGATTCTTCTAATCCATGTTAATTATCTTAATTACCCCTTAAACATTTGCACATTCCTTAAGGTCACTTCTCAAAAATATGCAAAAGTCTTCATAAACCATTAAAGGCTTTGTCCCTTCAACAAGTTAACCTCTAAATTCTTCAATAACCATTAATGGTTAACTCAAACTCAACCCTTGGTTAGAGAATTTATTTCTAACTTAACCATCCTTTAACCCATGAGTCTCTTCAAGCATTCATTTCTTTGATGATGGTTATCCCTTTGACCCTTGCAGATTCTTTTATCCTTTGAATAAAAGGATTATCCACTAACTCATCCCTAGCCATACCCCCGAGGGTAACCACCATGTCTTCTCAAGAATTTAATACCTCTTCTCTCTCCTCTTAAGCCAACTCATATTGACAATTGTCACCTTCCATTGGTCAAATTTGTAAACATGGATTGAGGATCATTCAATCCTAGCCCTTGTTAAGATTATTCAATCTTAACCATCCAATTGCCCATTTCTTCTATAAATAGGCATCATTTCCCTCATTATCAATCATCACAATTTTTATGCATCCAAGTTAAAGTCTATCAAAGTCTTAAGTTTTGCCTCTCTTTGTTGCAAATCATCATCTTAAATCATTTAGAAGCATTGTTAGTATAGCATTTTATCATGTTAGCATATATCATGTTAGCCTAGCATGTTATCATTACCATATCATAATCCTCATCTTAGTAAGTTCATCATATAGATCTTAGTTGCATATTCCATATAGATCATTTTTATCACATATCACTCATTCTTGGAGTTGTCATTATAAAGGCCAGTTGCTCAATGATCTGAGAGCAACCATTGACTTGAGGAATCCTATGAGATAGAGAGAAATGAGACACCATTTGAAAGATTTGCTTGTTTAACTAGTTTACTAAGTCTTTATATCTAATGTTTAATTGGTATGTTAGTTTATTGTCTTTCTGATTGATTGACTGACACCACTGTTCTACCATATAGATGACGTTGTAAGATTTGGTGATGATAAAGCCAGTATAATATGTGGTAGAGGTTCTAATTCACTTGATGGAAAGCACAATATTGATGATGTCTTGTATGTAGAAGGTCTAAAGCATAATCTTTTGAGTGTTGGATAGATGGTTGACAAGGGGTATGATCTTCAATTCAAGAATGGTAAGTGTATAATCTTGGGTAGTTCCGGAATAGAGATTGCATCGGGTACAAAGACAAAAGGTAATATCTTTCACTTAAATATTGCTAGTAAAAGTTGTTTGATTGATCAGATTGATGAGAGTTGGTTGTGGCATAAAAGGATGTGTCATGTGAATTTTGATAACATTATCAAGATAATTTCTACTAAGGCAGTGAGAGATCTTCCTAAGTTGATGAAACCTACTAACCCTATATGCAAGGAATGTTTGTTAGGGAAACAAACCAAAATTACTTTCAAGAGTAAGAAACAATGTTCAAATCGATTGTTGGATCTTGTGCATACTGATTTATGTGGTCCTTCTAGAGTTAGAAGCATGTAGAGAGATATATATTTCATGTTGCTGATTGATGATTATTCTAGGATGATGTGGGTTACTTTCTTGGTGCTTTCTTGAGGGAGAAGTCTAAAGCTCTAGATAAGTTTATAATGTTCAAAGCTATGGTTGAGACATAAACAGGTCTGAAGCTGAAGTGTCTGAGATCTGATAGAGGTGGTGAATTCACTTCTAGTGAGTTTAATGCATTTTGTGAAGAGCATAGGGTAAAGAGACGGTTATTTGCTCCTAGAACTCCTCAGCAAAATGGAGTTGTGGAGAGGAAGAATAAAACCCTTCAAGAAATTGCTAGAACCATGATATTGGAGGGAAATGTTTCCCATGTCTACTTGAGAGAAGCTGGCAATATTGTTGTTTACACTCTTAATTGGGTGCATATCAAAAGTGATATCGGTAAGACTCCTTATCAACTATGTTTTGGTCATGCTCCTATTGTTAAATATTTCAAAATTTTTGGAAGTAAATGTTATATCAAGAGGGATGAAGATCTAGGAAAGTTTGATGCTAGATGTGATGAAGGAATATTTCTTGGTTATTCTACCAAACGAAAGGCCTACCAGTGCTATAATAGGTTATTGAGAAAGATAGTTGAGAGTGCAAATGTCAAGGTTGATGAAGGCAAGGAAAGACAATCTAGATTCTCTGGATATGATTCAGATGATCAGAATCACAACTCAAACAAAGGAAAGAAAGCTCAAACTTAGAACCAAGTGCAGATCATTCTGGTGAATCCAGTGCCCCAAGAAGAAGGAACAAGTGTAGTGGTTGAAGAAACAACTCAAGAAGCTGAAGCTCAAGAAAATACTAAAACTCCCAGGTATGTAAGGTTGAATCATTCTGAAAATCAGATCATAGGAGATAGAAATAAAGGTGTTCAAACAAGAAGAAGATTTATTGAAGATCAAGTTGAGTATTGTTTGATTTCAAAGATTGAACCTAAGGATGTGAATGAATCATGTAAAGATGAACATTGGGTAAAAGAAATGGAAGAAGAATTGATGCAAATTGAAAAGAATAATACATGGGATCTTATTCCTAGACCTAAGGACAAAAATATAATTGGAACCAAATGACTCTTTCAGAACAAATTGAATGAGCAAGGTGAAGTTGTTAGAAACAAAGCCAGACTTGTTTGTAAAGGATATTCACAAATGGAAGGAATGGATTTTGAAGAGATTTTTTCTCCTGTGGAAAGAATTAAAGTTGTAAGATTGTTTCTTGCTTATGGTTCTTACAAAAATTTCAAAGTCTATTAGATGGATGTTAAGTCAACATTCCTAAACGGTGAATCAGAAGAAGAGGTGTACACTGAGCAACTAGATGGATTTCAGTTGACTAATCAAGGAGGTATGATTTTCTAGTTGAAGAAAGCATTGTATGGACTCAAGCAAACCCCAAGAGCATGGTATGCTTGATTGGATAAGTATTTGTCGAAGCTAGGATTCAACAAAGGTATTGTTGATGGTAATCTGTACTTCAAGATTGATCACGATAACATTCTGATTGTTGAAGTTTTTGTTGATGATATTACTTTTGGTGGAAATGAGAGCCTATGTAAGAAGTTTGCTAATGAGATGCATAATGAGTTTGAAATGTCTATGATTGGAGAGATGAAATTATTTTTGGGTTTGCAAATTACTCAGCTAGATAAAGGAATTTTTCTATCTCAGTCCAAGTATGTGAAAGAGTTGTTGAAAGAGTTTGGTTTGGAAGATTCAAAACCGATTGCTACTCCTATGGTGACCATATGTAAGTTGACTAAAGATGATGATTTTCCTAAGGCAAATTCGACTAGATATAGATATATGATTGATGGATTTCTCTATTTGACTCACACCAAACCTGATATCATGAATGTCGTTTGTCTTGTTGCTAGATTTCAAGCTGATCCTAAGGAATCTCATGTTGTAGTTGTCAAAAGAATTTTTAGATATTTGAAAGGAACAATTGATTTTTCTCTATGGTACCCTAAAGATGATGATTTCACCTTGAGTTCTTTTACTGATGCTGATTGGGTAGGAGATGTTGGTGACCAGAAGAGTACTAGTGGTGGTGCATTTTTCTTGGGAAAGAGAGTGGTTTCGTGGTTGAGAAAAAAGCAGAATTCTATTTCTCTATCTATTGCGGAGGCAGAATATATTGTTGTTGCAAACAATTGTACTCCGGTAATGTGGATGAAGCAGATGTTGAAGGATATTAGAGTTGAGTATGATGAGCCATTATTGCTATCTACTATGACAATTCAAGTGTAATTAACATTTCTAAGAATCCGGTGTTGTATTCAAAGACTAAACATATATCCATCAAGTTTCACATTTTGAGACATAATGTAAATGAAAAGGAAGTCAGATCAGAGTATGTGTCTACTAAGGAATAGATTGCAGACAACTTCACAAAGCCTTTGCCTAAGAATGCTTTTGATTATCTCAGAAGCAAGTTAGGGGTGATTGGCCCTCCTAGTTAGAACTAAGATGCATTGATTTGGATCAGTCTGGTGCATTTCACAGTCATATCTTGTGATCCAGATTGATAGTTGGAGACTGCTACTCAGGGGGAGTAGTCAGTTTTGTGAGTTAATCTTGTGGTTTGATTGCAAATATGTTCCTTTAGCATTGATGTCAAAGGGGGAGAGAGAGTCATGTGAAAAAACTTAAGGGGGAGAGAGAGTCATGTGAAAAAACTTAAGGGGGAGAGAGAGTCATAAGAGATTTGGGAGAGAGATTTTTTTTTTCTTCGTCATTGTTTTTTTTTCACATCATATGTTGCCATCAATGCCAAAGGGGGACATTGTTGGAATCTTGGAGAGATTGCTGGAAGAATGCTACAAATATGTGCTTGAGAGATATGTGTTGTCATTAATGTCAACACATTTCTCTGTTTGTGACAGTGATGCAGTGAAGTTCAGTGAGTTAGTTTGTTCAATATGTTGGAGATCAGAGTTTGCGGATTAAAGGGTTTGTAGATGGTTGTCTATAGTTGATTCAGTTCAATTTTCAGAGGTCTGCATGAAGATTTGATTGAGTTATGAGTATCTATGTTGTGGCTAGTTTTTTAGTTATTTAGTGGAGATAGTGTTTAGTATTTTAATCCGTATTTCTCCACATTGTAATATCTTGTTCTGCATATTTGGAATTATGTTTGGGAGGTTGGTGTGTATCCTCAATTCAAGTGGTTTGTGGTTTGGAGGTCTGCAAGTTATTTTTAAAGGTTGACAGTCATTGCAGTTAGTGTTCTTAAGGTTCAGTATGAAGATGTTGATGATTCTAGTAATTTGTGTTTGTGTGGATGTTGCTATGGTAATTCATGATGCTTGTGGATGTTTCTAGATCACGTGCCTTTTGTGCTGGTGGTCCGCATTGATTGTTGAGCTCGTAATTGGTGATTTTCTTCGATGTGTTGGTGTTCTTCATGTTCTTGGTCGACCAGATGCTTGTAGCGTGTTGTGGATGTTCGAGGCATAATTCTTGGAGGTGTTTTGTGTTCGAGGTGGTGATTTAGGTCCATGCTATGTCTTAGCCATCATTATTGTGGTCCATTTGTGATAATTTGTATCTGATCAACAACTATATCATTGTAATTATTTTATGTGTGTTGAGCCGACCTTGTTGATCTTTCTAAGATTGATTTCATGTATAAATAAATGTAATAATCTTGTGTGAGACATGTAGAGTGAGTGAATAATGTATTAATCTTTCAGAAGCAAAGAAATGTGTAGAAGAAGATGAAATTTGTTATGTACTTAACCAAAACTCTAACCAAACATTAAGGATTCTATTTCTCAGTTCATTATTTCTAGAAGTAATCTATGATTGTTTGTAAGGCAGTGAGCCTTCCCTGGGTTGTAGCCCTTGTTATTTTTTAGTAGTGAGCTCTAAGTAGTGTGCTTGAATGCATGTGCATTCCCCATTGTAATATTTATAACAGAGTATATCTTTTGTGGGTTCATCCCCACTGTGGTTTTTCCCCTAACAAGGTTTCTATGTCAAAAATCTTGGTGTTATGTGTGTTTATGTTGTTTATTTATGCCTTCATGTCTAATTATCAGATCTGAGAATAAGTTAAAGTTGTGTAGGTTTTGGGTGACAATTGATTCACCCCCCCTCTCAATTGTCGACCCTATTTCATCATAGCAAATATCCCCTATCAAACATGAGAAAAAATATATTTCACATTTTAGTCATGTCATTGTAAATTTCATACAAAAATAGGTACTACAAATTTAGATTATTGAATACAAGTTATATAAATTTAATATTTTTCATTATTTTAAATACAAATGAGAACTACAAAATTAGATGATTTAAACAACCATATTGAATGCAATCATTTAAAAAATATAATCTACTTAGAGAGAGAAATTATTTAACCCTCATATTCACAATGCAACATACTATCAATTTTGTCCATGGGTTTGTCAAGGGTATTTTGTTATGAATGGACTTTACATGCTTCTAATTTCCACATAAATAATTTGTGTTGGCATGGACTACTCTCCTATTACTACCCACTTATGACATTTCCTGATATTATATTGTTCTACTTGTATACAAAATTGTAGTTATAAATGCATTATTGTTGGGATATTTTGATGTTTTTCATTACTACGTGGATTATATAATTTTTCCCACAACCATGTGAGAGTGGTGAGAGGTGAAAAGAAAATGTGAAAGATAGATAGTTCTATGAATTTATATTTGTTAACGCAATACAAATTTTGGGATATTTTGTTCTAATGGTTACTCTAGTTGTATTTCTACAATGCAATTGTTTGTCCTTTTATTGATATGTTATTATGTTGTTGTACTTTTATTCAATTGTTTTAGTTGTTCATGTATAATTATTGAGATATTTCAAGATGTCTGTTTGTTACTTCTTGGATTATGTAATTATTTTTGGAAGGCATGTGAGAGTGGTGAGAGGTTTGTAGAGCCTCGTATTGTAACAAAACAATTTAGGTAAAGTCTTACAAGAATTTGTGACGCTGACAAGTTTGGGGGTTAAACTGCCAAATCTCATAGCCATACCAAAACCATAACTGAGAATCTCAAAAACAAGATCTTATTTAAACTCAAATAATGAAGATATCAATTATGACAACCAATTAAAAATTCACATCAAGTTGCCAACTTAAGCCTCTCACAACAATCTGTTTCTTGATAAACTATTATAATGAAAATGAATTCAAATCTACATATTAAAAATTTGTTTCTATGCCATTTCAAAGATCACACACTTTATTCCAAAACTTATTTGTTCTAACTGCTATGACAACATTTCTTCTCCTATGTAAGTGAAAACTCTCCCTCTTATGCATTCAAATTTTTCATTACGTTCTCTTGTCTATGCAACCAACTCTCTCTATCTCCCACACACTCATATATCTTTGCACTTAATTAATTATTTTGTCTTTATTCTTTTTATTTTCAAATATACACTCTTTCCATTCATGGTGATTTCTAATCTTTCCACACACACCTATTTTCAAGTGCACCCATTGTCAAGCCTTATAGTTCTAGTTGAGATTTACGACTAGTCACAAGTCTTCACAACTCAAGGATGTCTATCTATGTTGAGAAATCCTTCGTGGCTCAAATGTTGCATTTACTTGTCAAACCCGGAGTTGTATAACTTGAAATGGATCAACACTATATATGCATTATAAACTTATCCTAAGTTTGTATCCAATGTTGGCTACAAATATTGTAGTAAAAGAAAGTCTAGGAAAGCAACTACTGAAAAACAACTATTACTAATAAAGAGATGTCAAAGAAAGAGCGCGTACAATGAAAGAAAAACATTATACTAAGACAATTTAGTCTAGAGAAAATAAAGCAAAACAACCATTAACTGCTACATAATTAAAATAACCATTAATTGCTATTTGCACTATTGAATCTAGTTCAACTATAATTGCTACAAGAAAAAAGAGTAAATGATAGAAACGTGAATTGAATTGGATTCAAAAAATCTATCTAAACTAAATGCATGAAACTAATTAAACTAAACTAAGAGTAGGTTTACCTCAAGTGCCCCCCCTGGGGTAAGTACTCACTATGAAATTACAAAATCACACAACTAAATCATAAATACATTGTATTTCATTCATCACAGGCTCATATGCATTCCTTGCAAAACAAATATACTACAATATTCAAAGTGTTGTTAACCTTTCTAGGGTATACTAAGACTCATTTATGCATTCATACCTATGACTTATTCCTCTAACTAACGATTTATCGATCCCCAAATCTAGGGAGAGATTTATTAAAAAGATATAGAAAACATAAAATTAAAGAGTCCTATTAGGATTGAAATTCATAACATCTTCAAGACAAATGTCCACTTGGATCATCACAACAGATTAATAAATAACATGCCCTTAGGTGGTTATGATCATTATGGAAGAAGTCCTCATGTGAATGTACTTCTTGGATAGCGTGACAAACCTAGAACTATCTTTGACTACTTCAAAGCTAATTCTTCCCTTGGTTGCAGGAACTCACATAGTGTGTGGTTGTAGGAGTAGTTGCTTCTAATCCAAGTGGTGCTACAAATCAGGTTAGTTCATACAATATTGCAAACCCATAACAATGAATAATTCTCATCCATAATATACACAATTATAAGCATGCAATTATTATATTTAGATTCAACACATCTAGTAGAATATGATAAAAAGTAGAGTGTTTAATGTAGGAAGTGATATCTTGAACTTCAAGAAGCAATCAATAGAGTTGCATATGGCCTCATAATAGGAAACCTCCCAAAACTAGAGGGGATGATTCAATAATATAACTAGATCCACATTTATAGGCAGTAATAGGGTTAAAAGAAGTTCACCAAGGCTTTAAGGAGTGCTCTCCCTAATACCACAACATACTATACAACATCAAATCTCTTTCCTTAGAAGCAAAAGAAATAATGAAGAAACCTTTAGCATAGGGGAAGAGCTCAATTTTGCCTATCATGAGAGGCCTCTAAGAATCCAACACCCAATTATGTTTAGGTCTAATAGAGAAGACTAAATGTTGTAGAATCTACACACTAGACACCTACATTTATAGATTTCTTCATTGAAATCTCAACCACAAACCACCATTAAGAGTATTTGACACAAGAATGGGAAAAATGCTCTGCTTGAAAGGCCGAGTAGCACCAACACCTGCAACATTAGCAAAGCTTATACAACTAGCAAGAGGCTTTGCCCCAACATTAAGAGTGACAATAATTGCAAGAGATTAACAAACCTTGGATGCAAGCACCACAACTGGGGAGGTGCTAATAAAAGATGCACTGAGAGAAAATGAGACATTAAACCTAGAAGTAAATAACACACTTGCAGTAGAAGCAAAAAAACCCTTGATAGGTGACACCTTATCCACAATAGACCACACACCAACAATAAAAGAATTAGTATTAGTAGAGGATCTCATAATAGATGGTGCTCCAAGCACACCCACACTAGATGAACTTATAGTAATAAATGACTTAGAGACTAATGACACCTCTACAACAAAATGATCACGAATAGCCAAGGAGATTGCAACACCAGACGTAGAGGAACCATGAAATCCTCCAAAAAATAACAAATAGATGAGAATAGGAGTGAGAGAATCCATTTCAAAAATAACAATATGTTATCTTCATCAACTTTTGGGTGTGTTGTTGATATGATTTTTCTATGTATTCTAAATTTATGATATGTTCCAATGCATTAATGTAAATAAGTTACTTTAAGCTAATAAAGCTACACTTGGAGCGGCTAACTTGTTGGCGTTTCTTGACCAACAAGGTAACATACCTTGTACAATTGTCAAAGTTCAACTAACATCTTCTTCTAACTTGGGCCAAACCCTACTAGGAAATATTCGAGTGATCAATCTGTCATACCAATTGGACATCGTTGTAACCCAAATCGATATCAATGCCGGTTTTGTCCTAAATCTCATCATTTGCAGTATCAATCATTTATTAATCAATTATCAATCAATTTGCATCATTTTCAATCTTCAATTATTAGTTGTTGTCAATCTCTTTATCGATTTTGATCGATTCGTCATCGGTCTTTGTCAATCTTCATCAAATCAACCTTTTGTCAATCTTTGATCGATTTGTCATCGATCTCAATCAGTTATCAAACCCTTATCATTTTGGATCAATCAGTCATTGGTCCTTCGCCAATTATCCTTTATCAATTTGGTCCCCTTATCATTTTCAATCAATTCATCATTAATCTTTGTCAATAAATATTAGATCCTTGTCAGTTATCCTTTTGATCACAATTGTCATCATGTATTTATTAATTGCATCTTGGCCTAATTCATTTCATAAGTCTCTTAGGGTTTTTATGATTTAATCATTAAATTCTATTCAATTCCCCCTTCTTAGGTTAAATGAATTTATTTATCCTATGTCACATTTAAATTAATTATTTAATTGGCTAAATTCTTTCCTTTTTGTGAGTTAATTAATAAATAAAATTAATTAATTAATGCCACCTAATTATTTCCCCCTAATTTATCCTCAGTTTGTGCTCAATTTTGTCATAATTATCAGCTACTTTTGGGGCTAATTTGTCGGCAACGTCTATCCAGCACCCGTATTGTGCCATTAATCATTTATAATAATTAATTGATAAATAAATACTGATTAAAGTTTAATTATTAATTAATTAAAAAATACGATCAATGGTACAATATGGGTGTTGCATAGACAAAAGTTAATTTGTCATATCTTGTCTTGGAAATGTGTCATAATTGTTACATAGTAACTTGTCATAATTCTAGACATAGAAGTTTGTCATTAAATGGACATAGCATTTGTCATGTTTTGTCCCCCCAATTATGCCAATTTCGAATGAAGTTGTCTCTTTCAATTTCTCGTACCAATTTGATATCCTCATTGGTTTTTCTATAAATTGAGCTCTTTTCTTATCATTTTCTAACCACGCTTCTAGTATCCTTACAGTGCGAATTTCATCTTGTCAATCATCTTGCTTGCTACTCATTTCTTTTTTTGTAGGTGAGATCCACAACCATTTGAAAGAGAAAGAAGGACCATGAAATAACATGGAAGGAGCATTTGTTTGGTTTGCACTTCCTTTCAATGTTTTGTTTCAATGCTTTCATTGATTGTATTAAGAGTTATTTTCATTGCATTTTAGTCTTCGTGGTTGGCTAATCTATTGCTTTGATGCTTATACCCAATTTTCTAATTACATAGACAGTTTCCATCTACCATTTTTATATTATAATATATTTTACAAAAAAATACAAACCATTTCATTAACAAAACAATATATAAAATAAATTTCATTATTTAAAAAAATCTTTACATTATTTTTTTTTAATTTTTTAATATTAAAATTATGAACTCAACAATATATAAGTATATAAGTAACATGAATTTTATCATTATACCAAATACACTCACAGTATATCTTTGCTGACAAGTGACTTGAAAAGTAGAAATACTTAAACTATATCTTTGTTCACAGCTGACTTGGAAAAGTAGAAAAACTTTGACCTACATTACCCAAAGTTGAAGTTACAGAATAATCATTGCTTTATATATATCTTTTTTCGATAAAGTTGTCTTGTTCTCCACCATAGAAGAGATGATGCCAATGCTGCCAACATACATACGGTGGAGAGGATGATGAAGGTGAGCTCAAAACATTTGCTTCCTGTGCAATGTTTCCCTCCTTGTCTGTCTGCCTCTCTGTCATATAAATACCCTGCCACCCACACAGACAGCACATAAGATACCATTGGGTTCCCTACCAACACAAAATTGTACAGTGTTCCAAAATGGGCCAGCCCAAAGAGCTCAGACACAGTTGTAGGGTTTAGACACCAGATTGCTCCAAAAGAGAGTCCTATAACAATGGATCCCAAATACAGAGTCCATTGAAAAGTGCCTGCCATTACTATAAGCAAATACCCACAACACAAGATTAAGCCAGCCATTGCAGTTAACAATGGCCTGGCCACTCCAAATCTTGAGAGCAAATAATCAGAGAAAACCCCAACTCCAAAGCGCCCTAAAAACTGGCATACTGATATGAGAGTGACAAATATGGTGATATGGTGTTGTTCAAATCCCAAAGCTCTTGCAACCTGACCCATGTTGTTTACTGCAACAAAGCCTGAGCCTAGAGCAATGGCTGAAGTAAAGAAGACTAGAAAGAAATTAAAGCTGCAGAGTTCTCCCCACACAGAGATATTTGTATGCTCTGTAATAACAGACTGATCAGATTCCCTATCTGTGATCAAGGGCTCAGAAAGTATTGGGGTTGAGGTTGAAGTTGAAGTTCTCTCATGTTGGTTTGCTTTCAATGCTACCCACAGTGGAGCTGCCAGAATGAAAACTGCAACTGCAAATTCAACTTGATCTGTCTGCAAAGCACAAGTAATTTAGTAAACCATGTTGTGAAAAAAAGTGCTTACTCTAAATGTCTTCTGAAATTTTGAATTTTATTCCTTAGGTTTAGAAATTTAAGGCAATTGAAGTTAAGATATCTCAACTAGTTTTTAAAATATAAAGATATTAGAATACTGACAAAGTTGTAAATTGGGAAATACAGAGAGTGAAACAATTTTTTAAGGAGATCTGTAAGTAATAAGACTTCATGTCTATCTTTAGTGATTATTAAATTAGAATTATTGTCAGATCTGCTAATAACTATTTATTTATTTTTCTTTATTTTCTACTTTCTGATGATGAATAGAATTTTATACAAAACAATTTTTATGGTAAAAAAAAATTCACACAATTAATCAAAATCATAAAAAAAAATTCACACAATTAATCAAAATCATAAATAATACATTGTAATCATTCTTTTTCCTAAAAGAATTATGTATTTTGTAGTTCTATTGATCTTTTCTTAGTCTGATAATGTGATGTTTTTGGTTAGAAAGAAAATAAATCAGCAACTGAACTTATAATTGTAGGACATTTTATAATGCTCTGCTCTTTCAAGCTAGATGGTCATACCACAGAATCAGCGTGGGCTCTCTAGGTGCAATGAAAAAAAACTGATCAGGGGAAAGGATCTAGTAGTCCAGAATGTTTTAATAGTTGTGATAATATTTGTTGATCTAATGTCTAATATTTTTGATAACATAGCACTAATACTTGTGACTTTAAAATTGATGTTGATCATGAGCAGTCATAATTGAATGGAATGTATTTCCTAGATCTAAAAAGCAACAAGTCATGTGATGCCACATCAACGCACTGATAAAACATGACTTAGTGTTGAACAAACAGAGTAAAAACAGAGCAATATAAACCTACAACAGATTATACAAAAAATACAAGTTATCAAAGATAATGAATTGCATGGTTCACCAAAAAAACATGGGAACTGAATAGTTGTGACAGTTGGACTTTCACAACCAAAAGCAACTACTTTTAACTATTTTGGAGCTTTTGAACACCTCAACAAAAAGCCCACTATATCCTTGGTGGTGTGTACCTGATTTTTCTTGATGATGGATCATGAAGTGTGATCTAAAACATTGTTTCAAAAAATTTGCACACAATTTAAATCAAAAATGACACTATCAAAGAGGACATGTCAAATAAACTATTGTTAAAAACTGAAAATGATTTGAAATTGCCACCTAAACTTTTGAAAAACCAAAAATTAAGATACTCAACTATACATTGACAATCTCCTCGATCAGCTATCATGACCGACCAGATTTAAACCAATTTTTTCAGCATAATTTAAAGAAGAAAACTAAATAAAATATAGATTGTATGAATACCATCTCAATTCATAAACTATATACAGTAATAGAATCACTCGCCTGGAAAGAGTGTCGACCCCAAAGACTAAAACCCATCAAGAACAGAGCCAAAACCACCACTGGAGCAGACACCATACCCAATCTCACCGTAGTAGCAGAAGAACCATATTTAAACTCAACTGGGTCATGTTTCCTCACAATTGGTGTGAGCACAAGGGCCACCACAGAAGGAACAATGGCGGCCACTAACAAGAAAGAAGACCCATCTGACTCAGGAAAAACAAGGCGCCAAGCAGTAGACAGAATGGCACTGCTAAGACCAAGGCATCCCTTCATCAAACCCACCACAATTCCTCTGTTTCCAGGAAAATTATTGACGCAGGTCACAATAGAAGCTGTGTTATAGTACGTCTGGCCATTGATGGCCACACAGATGAACACACACATCTCCCACAAAGCAGGAGTCGCTAGGCGGCCGGTCACATAGAGCCATATGACCATATAGCCTACCGAATTCTGTGCTGCTCCCACGAGCAGGACAAGCCATGGAGGAAAGCGGTCATAAAGCAGGCCTGAGATAATGCCTATACATTCCCCTGTGTCTTTTAAGACTGAAATTATGTCGAGCTGCTGTTGGGTGTAACTAAATCGGGTCTTAATGGTCTGGGAATAAAGGCTAAAACTGTATGACGCCCCTGCACAACATTCTATCCATATGCAGGCTACCAAAACAATCCATCTGTTGCTCAGAAATTCGCTCCCCATTAAGACTAACTGAATGCTGTTAACTGAAAAATTCAGTCTGTTCAGTATCAACGTGAAAAATCCCGGCCGGGCTTAACCAGCACACTCTAAGCGCTGACTGCGCTGAGGTGGCTGCGTGGGCCCTTCTTAACTCCAGTTTCCTTGACCCCAGTGATTTGTCAGTTTCCGTTCTGCTCACCCCCATGTTTTCACCCAAATACAATAAATGATAGAACCTTAGAGATGGATTATAACAAACTATTCCTCATGAAATATGAATCAATAAAGTTTTTTTCTAATTTTTTTTCTTATCTTATTGAATACTATTTGATTTCAATCTTAGTGTTCTTTTAGGTTAGGAATTAATATATTTTATTAACAAACTACTAAATGAATATCATTCTAGTATACATATCACGTGATATTAGAGAAAGTTCATTTGTTTTGGGAGGCCTTTTTGAGTGTTTTGGAAGTTCATATTGTGAGAAAACTATGCATAATAGAAAGAAATATTACCTTTATAAAGAGATAATGAATCTCATGATAAGTGAAAAGTTGAGAAGTATCTCAATAATAGATGAAAGAACTATTGAAGTAATATTCTATAAAATGGAGGGTGACATTGAAAATTATCTTAATTTGTGGATTCCATGAATAAATTGATGGATATTTTGGTGAGGTTGGAGACACGCAACAACATGTAATGATTACAATGAAGAAGGGAGTCTTGAAAAAGTGTAAATATCTTTCCAGGAAAGCCTTTATTATAAGAAGGTCCTAAGATTGAGATTATACCATTTAAGGATAAGTTTATGTGGTCAAAATTGATCATTGTTTTCCCCATTTTTATATGAATAAAAAAACTGGCAACCCCATTTCTATCATAACTTGTAAATATCAATGATTCAAGATGTGGATACCTCTAATATTATTCCTAGTAAAATAATTATTACTTCTTGAAATATTAACTTTTCAAATTAGCACACAATAGACAAGAGTACAAAGGGAGATGAGGTAAAGGAATTTTATAACATATCACATGATAAAACTGGTTTCATTACTTTGGATACATCAAATGCCCATCTATCATGTTATATCAGATTTAATTTAAGCATATTAACCATAGCTATTATGGTAGTTGGGTTATACCCAAACATCCACAAAAGAAACTTTTTTACCAATATTTTCATCTTGAATTTCCACTATCTAGTTTGGATCGAATGATATTATTTTAAACCCCTACATTAAAAAGGCTTGCATTGAACCCCTAATGTTATCTACTATAAAAAATGGATAAAAATTAGGAGTTCTACTCACTTGTTGGAAACAATGGATAAGTGTAAGCTAGTGGGTCTACTTTTAGTGGAAATGTTATTTTTAATATTTAAATTAGGTACTCATTTGTATTATGGTATACTAATGTGATTAATTATTAGGGAATAATATTCAATGAATATCAAGGTTTTTTTTACTAGGTAAATTGTTTTGTGTCTACATTTACACTTGGTCAACTATTCTGCTACTTTTTGTGAATCGATCTAATTGATAAGAGGATTCCCTAGTACCCATAAAGTGTCCAATTCTCTTGGTGGATATGTGATAATACAACCAATAGAAAAAGAGTTCCCTACACATCATAAGGTATGTGACCTTGGTGGGTGTAGGACTCTAGTGAGATGACAATCATCAAGCATGGCACACAAAAATAATGAAACTTGTCCCAAAGTATGCTATTAGAAGAACACTATGATATGAAATGATCATGGAAACCTTGAGTAGGAATTATATGGGTGAAAGGAAAAATCAAAATAAACATAAAAAATTAAACCAACTAAAAAGGCAAACAATAATCAATTGACATACAATATATTTACATTCAATTGTAAGTGTCTCCAAGATAGATAAAATAATTTTAGGAGATGGCTTGTTATCCATGACTTAAGTTATGTTTTCTAACATGGTAATTTATTGATTAGTTGGCCCTTTTGGGGGTTATAAATTATTCAAAGCATATTTGAAATTATTCTTTCAATATATTTTGTGGGTTTATTTTAATTGATCGCGAATTTTTTAATGACTACTGATACCCAAAAAAAATTGTTACTAATAGGATATTCCTATTGACTATAGAGCCCAATTTATGGTCACTAATTTTCAAACAAGAATTTTAAGATTACCATAAGATAAAAAATATTTGTAATATCTTAATATTTATTTATAAATTACATACTTGTAGATTCAACATGGCTTCATAATTAGGATTCAAAGGGTTAGTAGACATAGGATGAACATTTTAACCTTCAAATATAATTACATATAATTTATATTAATTTCATTCATAATAGAAAAGTATAGTTAATCTTAGATCTCAAAATGAAACAAATATTTTATTTAATCTTACTCAAAATTACCTATCCATCAACACCTAATATCATATCCAACAACTCATTTATGAATATCCTATCATCAAATATGGATGTATTTTTCTCTTTATCTCGTGCATCCTAAGAATACTTGCACCAATAATCATAGATAAAACCACAATTAAGTTAAATATGTCATGATTGTTGAGACCTAGAAGCATCAACTTTTCCACCCTATGTAGAAGTTCTATTGTGTTGTAACAAGGTTTAAGGGAGGGGGCTAATGGATTGTAGAATCTCCACCTCAATGCTCCCCTTCACAACAAAAGGAACCATTAAATAAGAAAGTGAACAAAAATAGTGTACAAAAGAGTATCCAAATGAACAATTTCTACATAATATGTTTACACTATATTCAAATTACATAACACAATCACATTATCGCTTGATAAATACCAATAAAGAACACTTGATCATATTTTTTGCCTCATAAAATGTGAGCACGTTATATGCCTTATAAATGTGAGCGAGTTTTATGAACTTCATTACACAATCACATTTTGTGGCTCATAAAACATGAGTGTGCTTTAGGGCTTATAAAATACACCCACATTTTATAACTTTATAACATATCTTGATACTATTATTTTTTGTTCCTACATTTTTATATCACTTTATTTAAAATTATTATCATATTGATTAAATATATTAGGAGAATTGTGGCTTCCCCACTTCACATACTAGGATCTAGTATCATACTTGATTAATTAGATATAAATCACCTAGCTTATAAATTATCGTATGCTCATTTCAATATATTGGAAAAATATTATGTTTGCAATTGGCTTCACTATCAACTTCATTATATAATTCTTTTCATTTTTTCCTTGTAACACTACCATAAAATTGGACACAAAAATGATGAGCACAAGCTTGTATTGAAAGGGGGGTAAATTAATGTAAGACAAAATTTCTCTATTTAAAACCAAGTACCATAATAATATCAATTACACTATATCATTCATATAGGATCTAATGGTTATGCAACATAACTATGAAAGAATTTACATGGAAACCCTTATGAGAGAAAGTCACAACAAAATATTGGCTATATAAAACTTCTTACAAACTGCATAGGCACCAATCTATAGGAGACACCAATGCCCTCTTAAATGATTTGTAGGAACCAACCTATTGGAGACACCAATCCCATCATAAATTATTTTTAGGAACCAACCAACTAAAGACACCAATCCCCACTTGTAGAATTTATAGGCACTAAAACACTAGAGACACCGATCCCCACAACTAAACACCAACATTGTAAGAGACACCAATCTCTTCTATGGAGAGGCATCAACTTCTAGAATAAAATTGTTAGTCTTCTTGAAGAATAAACCTCCTTGCAATCTACCTTATATATAATACAAAATCATCTTAAAGGTTTTCTCCAAATGTGTTATAATTATCCTCTTAGATCTGCTATAATCACCTTAAAATAGCTAATCCAAATATACAATAATTCTCTTTTTGGATATGTTATTATCACCTAGTAATATCTACTTTAAATCTACAATATTTTTTCTCTTAGATTTGCTATAATCCTTCACAAAAATATGCATTTGATTAATCTTCTATTATGTTCTCTTCACATAAATCTTCTAGTGTATAATTATATATCTCTTTTTCTACCACACACTCTTCACCATAAACCAAAATTGATTTATTAATTCTTGAAGGGGGATGAATCCTTGTAAAGACATGTCATTTAGAAATTATGGCAACTTTACAATATGCACCCTTTCGAATTTGGAAGCTAACCTTAAGATGTTGGCCCCTTTGAATAGATATAAATTTATTTATTTTAAAAAAATTTAAAAATTTTTAACTCTAACTTGGGTGCCTAAAATGCATTGGTCCTTTTTGATAAAGACAATTGATTCAATGTTTCTACAAAGGTATAGTCTACCAATATAGGTATTAAATTAAATTTGTCTTCGGTGTCAAAGATGAAGAAAGTTGGAAAGCATTAAAAACTCAAAATAAGTAATAAATTTTCCTTATATCTTTCTCATGGGTTGAACCATATAAGCAATAAAATTTTGACTTTAGATGCAAGAATGTTTCCCAAAATTTTGCATATATATATATATATAGGGGAAAGGACCCAGTAGTTGTGCACCCTAACTTTGCACTTCTTAAAATCCTAGTTGAAATTTCAAATCACTCTGATTTTTTTACAGCAGCTTACTTGGCAAGTTGATGGGGTGGGGTTTGGGATAGACTAGCCTAGTCTATGCTCTTGGATCCTTTCCTTGGATCACCAAGTGTTCTAACCACACCCTAGGGTCTCTAGGACTCCTCCTACTTGTGGAATCCCCTGACCTTGCCCAATCCACCCACCAACAAGTTGAAAATCTACTCTTAAGGTCTCACCTACTCATGAGATTCAAGAAACCCTTACTTAGGCCAATAAGGGTTAGGCTTGTTCCACACTTTCCTAGGTCTCAGCAAGGTTAGGTCAGGTCTAATTCATGGTTTTTCCACCCATTCATGTGCCCCCAAGAGGTTTTAGGCTTCCAATCCCTTACCAATTTCACTATTTTGTGTTTTGCCTACAAAATAGGGCTACAAGGATTATGACCAATTAGGCCTCCTACTCGGTCCTTTAGGGCTCCCTCTCACAAACGATGCACTTGCTTGTGAAACTTCCCAAAAGACCTGCTATTCATTTGGCAAGGGCTCAAGGATTTTCTAGGTTTTAGGCCTCCAAGTGTCCGTACACTACCCTAGGTGGATTTTAAGGTTTTCAAGGGTTTTTAGGAGGGTTTTTTAGGCCTGCCAGGGTCACAGTGTGGGTTTAATGCTCTTGCCACCTTGTCTGGATTGGTGGAAGCTCCTCCTTCACACCAATGGTACTTCACTCACCCCTCTTCAACTCCACCAAAGGGTGCCTCCTCCTCTGACCTTCCTTACTCTCCAAGACCTCTGCAACTTGACCCTTCCTAGTCGGGCACTGTCCAGTCTCGCCTAGGAATGGGTCTTCAAATGGATTCCTTGCATTTTCAAGGGCCCTGCTTGCATTGACCTATAGTACAAGGTCTGCACTCTCATTCCCTATGGTTTCATGGTGGTTCCACAATGGGGAATGGAGTTATGCAGCCATTTACACAAACCAGTCCAAAACAGTAAGGAGCAAATTCACAAAATAATTACAAACACACCTCCCTTACAAATAAAAACCTAATCTAAATGCTCAAAATGAGAGTAAGTACACCATACAAGACACTCCACATAGTTTTGCATGCAAATCAATCCATTAATGATCTTTCTTTACTCCTTTTGTGTCGATTGGCAACAAAATTGCAGTCACAGTCAAGTCAGTTTGCTTGGGCCGTACAATATCTGACATCCAACCCATTAACTTAGGGTTTGTAACTACTTATACTACCCTATCCTCGGTCTGTGTGCCCATATTAAGGTTGTCCATGCTACATTGAGGATTTTGACCTCATGGTGGAAAAGTTGCTTGACAACTTTTAAAAGTTGTCATGCAACTTTTGCAACTTTTGAGCAACTTTCCCAATGTTGCTTTTCTTGACTCATAGACCCACATTGGGCCAACCTAAGGACACCACCATGCTATGAGGGACCCCTAAACACCTCAAATGCACACATACCCCCTATTTCCAAGAAATCCTCAATTTTGACTCATGACCCTAAGACCTCAACTAGGACCAATGAGCACATGGCTCTTTATTTTATATACAATGAATTCAAAAGAAGCATAACACCAACAAAACAAATGGTGGGAGCCCTTTGAAGGGTGCTCCTGCACCACAAGTCCCCTTCTTATAACTAAGGTTTCAGGGCCACATCATCAAATATGATGCCACATCAGCATGCTTTTTGCCAAGATGTCCAAAACAACACCCAAAAAAAGTGAGACCAATAGGCGTGCAAAAGAGACCCCAATAGCTGTGTAGCTGATATGGCATCACCTGATTGGTTACTTTTTACAACATTAGTACATTTCTTAACAACTATTGATACATTTCCTAACAACTGTTGGTACATTTCCAAACAAAAATTGATATTTTTTGTTTCAAACAATAGGTTTTATTTGTTCAATTTTTGGAACAAAAGGTATCAACAACCCTCACAACAATTGGTACATGCTCAACTATTGGGTCCTTTCCCCTATCAAGGTCTAGTCAAAATCAAATGATTATCATTGCATTTATTTCTTTTCTAACTCCCACCTTATCTCATTTTATAACTACAATACAATGGTAGCAAACATGCTTCTTCTTTGACATCAATGACAACAATATTTTCAACAAATGATTGTTGAATTAATTAGAAGTGAAAGATGATATCTACGGTTGAACCTTTTGGGAATGAACAATTTTATAATAGGCTTTCAATTGAAAAAGAGATTATGTATATTTTTTAATCTTTTTTGAGTATTAAGAACCTTCTAATTAGATAAGAGACATATGCATCAACATCATCATGAAAGAGAACATATATAAGGTACTCATATCTTAAAACAAAAAAAGATAATATAGATGGTATATAAGTCCTTGATTCTTATAAGAGCTTCTAACTATGTTTAATGTGCAAGTGTATAAAGAAAAATGTGAGGAAAATGCTAAAATTGATAGGAAAAAAAATTAATTGAAAAAGGGGATATGAATTAGCCAAAGGGTGGCCCCTTTTTAGTAGAGTTGGACATTATATCTTATCTAGAGAATGTAGAGAGAACTACAAAAACTCAATTTGTTAATGGGAATAAAATAAAATAAAGTGTGTTTCCCAAATATTTTGGTATATTTATACATACAATTAATGCTTGAAAATTAATAGAGGCCATGGTTTTACTAGATTAAGAAATTTATAATTGTTATTTAGCATTTGGGTAGGTGTAAGAAGTTGGGCCCACCTTTTGGTAAAAAAAAAAAGGAATTCTTTTTTGAACATCAAAGTTTGCCATAATTGGAGTAAAAAATGTTGAAGCACTTACACGTCATCTTTAAAAAGTGATTCATTCTAACACTTAGATGATACAAGCTAATTTTATATAGGATGTACAAAAAAACAACTTTTTAAAGTCAAATTTATAACTCTATATGACAAGCATAATATGATCTAAATAAAGCATTCATATAATTCCTTTTAGGAAAATACATGTATTACAAAGAAGTTTGATGAGGAATTGTTTAAATCAAATAATCATATTTTTAAAATATTTTTTATTGAACCTATTACTTCTAAAAACCCCTCATGTATGACAAACATAGTTTGAACTAAAGTAATCATAAAATGTTTTTTTTCATTGTGTAAAGAATGATGTCTAGATTGATGATATATATTTTCTTTTAAAATTAAAAATTAATAGTTACTAAACAAATACTAGTTAATACTCCTAATTTTGATCCTAATTTAGATCGATGATCCATAATTGAGAACATTAGGGATTCAATGCAATCCTTTTTAATGCAAGGGTTTAAAATAATCTCATTTGATCCAAACTAGGTAGTGAAAATTAAAAGTGAAAATATTAGTTAAAAAGTTTCTTTGGTGGATATTTGGGGTATAACTCAACCACCATAATAGTTGTGGTTAATATGCTTAAATTAAATGTGACATTACATGATAGATGGGTATTTGATAAGTCAATAATTTAAGAAGTAATTATTAGACATAATTATGGAGGTGTCAACATCTTGAATCACTGATATTTATAGGTTATGATAGAAATGGGGTTGACATTTTTTAATTCCTAAAATAGTGGAGAATTTGTTGGAAAATCTCCAAGTAGGAGAATGATAACAAAATGTGAAATCCCTAGATTGATTATAAGAAATTGCTTGTATGTTATGTATTGCTTGTATCTTGTTGGTGTGTTGTGTGTTGCTAAACAATGATTAATCTTGACCACATAAACTTGTCCTTAATTCATAGAATTTGAATCTTAGGACCTACTTTCAGCAATGGTTTTCCTGAAAGGATATTTCTATTTTTTAAAGACTCTCTTTCTTCATTGTAATCATTGTGTTGTTTCCTTTCTCCAACCTCTCCATAAGTATCCATCAATTTATTCATGGATTCCATAGATTAAGATAGTTTTCACTGTCACCCTCCATCTTATGGAATATTACTTCAATACGAATTTCATCTTTTCACCTATCATTAGATTCATTCTCTTTATAAAGGTAATATTTCCTTCCATTCTGCATAATATTTTTGACAGTATAAACCTCCAAAACACTAAAAAAGGCCTCCCAAAACAAATGAACCTACTCTTTAAATATCATTTGATATGTATACTAGAAGAATATTCATTAAATATTTTGTTAATAAAATATATAAACTCCTAACCTAAGAGAGCACTAAGAGTTAAACTAAATAGCATACAATAAGGTAAACAAAAATAGATTAGAAGAAGTTACTTTATTGATTCATATTTCAAAAGGAATAGTTTGTTATAATCTATCTCTTAGGACCACAAATGATATAGCTATCACTCATTGTATTTGTATTATGCTTAAGGGTGAAACATTAAATTTTTTGAACCATGCTAATACTTCTATGATGCAAATCTATATAGCTAAAACACAATCCTAAAAATAAAAAGATAATCAAAATTTATAGACTATTTATTTATAAAATCAATTTAACCTTTAGGCCTTACCTTATTTCCATTTAATTATTTATTAATTTTCTTTGAAATTTTTATTTAAAATTATATATTATAAATTTAAATTAATTGTTTTGATTAAGTAAAAGCAGGTTTTTGAAAGGAACCCGAACCTTTTACAAAGCAGGAAATATAGAAAAGACTAGAAAACATTGTGTCTGATCACTTCAAAAGATAAAACGGATCCCAACCTAACAAAAAGGGACCACAACCTTTAAAACATAGCATTACATAAAAACATCAAGAAAAGACAGCATCTGGAAAGCATAACGACAGTAAAATTAAATTAATTGTTTTAAGTAATAGATATAATCATTTTTTTAAAATGCAAAATGTATGAAACTATAAAATTACAACTTTGAAGTTTCTACCCTTAAACGTCTTTTCCATTTAATAGTTTCGTATTGAAAATAATAATATTTTCCAATATTAAATATGATCCCACTATCTACCCCATTTCTACTTGGCCTACTCCAATATTTTGAGAAGTAATTTCCAAGCAACTATGAAGTGTAATTTCCTCATTAGCAAGACCTTAATTCAAGAACTTGGGTCTAAGTGAATAGTTATGGTGGGTGGGAATTTGTAGTTCAAAATGGGGAGCATGACTAATTTGGGATGGAGCAAGCGAATCTTCTCCATTTTGGGCCCTCTTATGACACTTTACTTTTGAACCATTGACTCATTTATTAGGATAAATAATAAAATAATTAAAATTTAAGATTTAATAGCTGAGATTGATAATTAGATCGATTATTTAATTGAATGTTAAATTTGAATAATGAAATCAAAATTATTAGATTTTTAATGTTTGTTTAGATGAATATTTTTACATTCTACAAATAAATCACTTTTTTACTTAGATTCAAATATACAACTTTTTTACTTAGATTCAAATATACAAGTGTGCAATTTATCTTTAAAAATGCATATATGAATATATGTTTAAACCAAATGTTTCACATTTTCACCCAATATTGAATGTAGGAAAGGACATCTAGACGGAAACGGAAACGGCGGAGCAAAACGGAAACTGACAAATCACTCGGGTCAAGGAAACTGAAGTTAAGAAGGGCCCACGTAGCCATCTAAGCGCAGTCGTGTGCTGGTTAAGCCAAAGCCAAAAATCCCTGCTCCAAAATTCGCTCCCCATTAAGACTAACGGAATGCTGTCAACCACACTGAAAAATTCAGGCAACGTGGAAAATCCTTTGTCCTTCTAAACGAAGCTTCCTCCCTCCTTCGTGTTGATTAGAAGTGTAAAGGTCCAGATATTCATGTGGGGCATCATCGGAATCATTTCACTTGAAGTCTTGTCGTTTGCAAGTCTGAAAGAGTTTGTAACTAAACATTGATACCTCACAAAAAACAGAAAAGTGGTCATATTTGTCGGTATTCTTGGCATGCCTGCTCTGTTTTTCAATTGTGGAAACAATTTTTCTTTTGGTAGGGGAAATTTTTTTTTAAATCATTCCGATTTTTTAACAGCAGCTTACTTGGCAAGTCCCCTGCTTATAACTAAGGTTTCAGGACCACATCATCAAATATGATGCCACATCAGCATGCTTTTTGCCAAGGTGTCCAAAACAGCCCAAAAAAAAAGTGAGACCAATAGGTGTGCAAAAGAGACCCCAATAGTTGTGCATCTGATATGGCATCACCTGATTGGTTACTTTTTACAATATTAGTACATTTCTTAACAACTATTGGTACATTTCTTAACAAATGTTGGTACATTTCCTAACAAAAATTGATATTTTTTGTTTCAAACTATAGGTTTTATTTGTTCAATTTTTGGAACAAAAGGCATCAACAACCCTCACAACAATTGGTACATGCTCAACTACTGGTGCTCTTCCCCTAGAATAGTGAGCTAGAGAATAGAAACATAGATCATTAGAATGATGAGAAAAGTTGATTAAAAAGATAAACACAGTTAGTATCACTGTTTTTTATTCTAATCATCGGGAGTTTTCTTTAGAAAGATGGCAAGCTGTACAGTGGTATGTGGAAATCTGGAGATGAATGATTAAATGAAAGATTTCAATAATGTTTACGGGATTAAGGGTAGTAATAGAAGAGTTTATGGAAATGTAATGGTGAATGAATAAATAGAAAAATTTAATATGTTTATGGAATTAAGAGTAGTAATAAAAAGAATATATGAAAATCTGTTGGACGAATGAATAAATAGAAAAAGATTCGAGCTTCCAAGTTCAATTTTAGAGTACCTATAAGGATATTGAAATTTTATGGATTTTTTAAAATATTTTTTGATGTAAGATCTTTTGTAGTGGATTCTGGTCAAAGTTTAAAAAGAGTACATGGAAATCTGTTAGATGAATGAATGAATAGAAAAAGAGTAGGATCATCGAAATTCAGTTCTGAAATATAAGGATATCCAAATTTTATGAAATTTGTAGATTATTTTTGATGTAAGATCTTTTGTAGTGAATTTTAATCAAAAAATACAGTTTTGTTCAATCTTATCTCTTCGAGTAAAGTGTTAAGATTGTCCACTCAAATAGTTTCCATTATCAGTACATGTGTCACACTATAGATCAAGTAGAATTACTGTCTCCACCACACCCTCCTTGCAAAATCAGACTCCTCTTTAGCAATGACCATCTATCACTTTACCACTTAAAAGATGATGGTTTTATAAATATAATCCAGAACATGGAAAATATAGCATTGTTGAAATTTCCAGATTGTTCATTGAAGGATTCGAGGTGAAAAATGCTTCAGTTTTGGAAAAGAGGTAGAAAGGTAATCGAATATTTTATTAGCAGCACCTCCAAAGAGAAATGGTTTGATTCTTGGTATTGTAAATAATGTCTTGGGCCATGGAATACTCCATACAGAGTTATTTTGGACCATCCCAATGCTTCAGATTGGATTTCAATCTCAGACAACACTGCCTTCACAGTCTCTTACATAGCACTGTTGTTTTGTTTGCAGGATAGCTAACATTTGGCTGGGGTTTTCCTGTTCTGATTTGGGGCAGTTCTGGTTCTGTCTATCTTTTGGACACTTCTCTTCTTGTCTTCTTCAACACTTTTGCTGGTTTGTTGGCTTATGCAGCTCTAATTCTTAAAAAAGTGTTATATGGTTCTTGTTAACTACTTTATGATCCTTATGGATAAGGAAAATAACTTAAAATTGGATTGAGATTATTTGTGTCATATCTTCTAAATTGAATTGATTGTCTTTACATCATTGAATTCTTTATTTGAATATTTGCAATGTGTCTATGAGCTTTTTATATTGCAAGTGTGTTCATGTGAGAAAACATCTCATAGCTCTTGCTTACATCTCGATTTGATGGTATCGTATCTAAAAAATAGGACAATTGAAAAATTATACATTGAAATAAACCAAAACCTTATACCTATTCAAATATACCTAAAAAATTGTAAATGATTTGAGTGAGTTATTTTAATTTTTGATAGTGTAATTAATAACTAGTAATCTTAAATAAATTATAATAGAACACAGATTTTAATTACAAAATTCTAAATATAAAATCTATCTCATTTATTATTACCTATTATAAAAATCAAATTCTAAATTCAAAAGAACCAAATTTATAATTTTAATTTTTTCAAAAATTAATCTAACATTATAACTTAATTAAAAACACAAATAATACTCTAACTATTTAAATCATTTCAATAAATGTTTAATACTAAAAAAACTGTAGATCACAATACCAAACATTCTCATTAAAACTGATAATCATGATTTAATAATATATAAAATTTATTTAGTTATTTATGCATTGGTAGTATTGATTATTTTATTTTATAAATTCGAAACAAATATTCATAAATCTTTCACCGTCGACACTATACAAAATCAATAAATATTTAAATAGTCATAACAGTCATAATTAGATTATAATTATTTTTAATAGCTTTCCTCTTACTTTCCACAACTTTCATCCGCTTCTGTGTGGAATACAATTTTCTATCGACTCCATCAATTAAGATAATGTAATTTTTCAATATCTTTCCGAATATTGTTGGAATCGAAGTCAAATAGGTACTTTCCTCTTTATTTTCGTTTGGATTTGGCTTTTTCCCCACTTTTCTTTCTGCCTACAATGTGTTATGCAAGTGGCCGGCAAAAAACAGAATACTTTTGTCCATTACAAATGATATCATGGTCCAAATTCAGAAACCTCGTATATGAGGTTATTCTCAAAGTTATACGAGTTTTAATGGAAAGTGATAAATATGATGATTTTAATTTGATTTAATTTATCTTCAGCTTTAGAGTTCATTTTTAATTTATCTTTTATAGTTGTGGTTTACATTAATGAATTACAGAATTGATCTAGGTTAGTTATAATATATTTTTTATTTTTAAGCTCACAACAAAATTCAAATGAATGCATCATATTAAAATCTTTTCACATGGTGAATCTGATTTTGTTGAAGGCATGAATGCATCATATCAAAATCTTTTCACTTGGTGAATCTGATTTTCAAGTGGTGTGAATATGTTGAAGGCTCAACGAGTGGATGATGTGAATTGACATTTGGTGGTGGTTATTAGACAGATCCAAGACTGAGTAGATCCAGAGACTGAGTAGATCCTTTGATTCTATTATATTCTCTCATATTTCTCGTGAGTGGAATTCAGTGGCCGATTATTTGGCCAAATGGACCTTTGATCCAGTGCAATTTGGCACCTCTGGTGGGGACTTTGGAATCAAGCCTGCTGACATGTTTCTCCCTTGGCTGAATTTTGGGCCCACTTGGGCAAGCCTCGTGTTAAGACTTCTTTTCTCTAGGTTGCTTGGGTTATTGGTCTCTCTTTTATTATTTGACATATTTGGTTGGAAAGAGATAGTAGGGATTTTCATGGTGTTAGGATGGTTGTTCAACATTTGTGGTGGAGAATTATTCACTCTCTTCGGGAGACTGCCTTGGCAAAATGTGACTTTGTTGTGGGTGTGGATCCTGAGGATGTTGATATCTCTAATCAGTTCAAATTTTCTCTTCAGGGGGGTGTTCCTTCTTCTAGGGGCAGTATACTCTCTTTCTTTGATTGAATAAAATTTTACCCTTCTTTTAATTTACATAGCAAGAAGGGCCAGTAGCTCAACAATGGACTACAAAGTACACAACCTTATTGGTATCCACTAACTGCTCTAACATGTGAGACAAGTCCAAAGATAACTAACTCCTATCCACAATATTCCAACTTGCATACGATCAGAAGCCCATTTGGCCAAATAGTTAGCTATGCAATTCCACTCTTGAGGAATGTAAGTAAAAGTGGCAAGTAACAACATCCAACCGCCACTCATTGAGAAGAGTCACAACCACTCATGAATCCGACTCACAAATAATTCTTCTCTAGCCAAGAATACAAGCTTTGTCCAAAGCATAAAAAATGGCAAGAGCCTCCACGACTGAACAGTACCAGAGCTATCTTGCCCTATACCACCATGTCACAACACAACATATAAACCTATCATCTATTTAGAACTAAATATCATTTTTAATTTTTTTTTTTTCAAAAGAGAAAAAACTTTATTAATCAGTTTTGAAGAATTCAAAGCAAGAAAGGCCTATAGCCCACCCAAAAACAAAGAATTAAGTATTCCTATCTTCCTCAACTATTTGCTCTAACAAATGCGATAAATCTACCTACATTCTACAATATCTTCAATCCTAATTCATTACCTTAAATCATATATATTCAACTGATTTATATAAATATATTTTATTTTACTTTATATTATTATTAATTTAAAATTGTAATATTTGAAGTGAGATCTGTTACCATTGTCCCACAACCACTTCATTTTTAATATAAAATATAAATTAATTATCTTATTTTTAAATGAAAAATTATAATTCTTAAGAATTCACTGAAAAATTATAGCCTTGACTTTAAAAAGACAAAACTATATAATAAAAACAACATATAAAACAAATGAAAGACAGTTTTATTATTAAAAGATATGTATATATTACACTATAAGTAAAAACAACCAGAACCAACATGACTGTTAAATGAATGATATACCCATTGCTTTATATTGAAATAAATTTCTTTCTATAAATATGCCTTGTTCTCCACCACAGTATAGAAGATGACATTACTGCCAACACACACACACTGGCCAGAATGATGAAGGTGAGCTTAAAACATTTGCTTCCTCTGCACTGTCCTCCTCTACCTGACTCTGAGTCATATAGATACCCTGCCACCCACACAGACAGTACATAAGATACCATTGGAATCCCCACCTGCATAACATTGTACAGTGTTCCAAAATGGGCCAGCCCAAAGAGCTCAGACACAGTTGCAGGATTTAAACACCAATTTGCTCCAAAAGCGAGTCCAATAACAATGGACCCCAAATACATAGTCCAGTGAAATGTGCCTGCCATTACTATAAGCATATACCCACAACACAAAATTAAGCCAGCCATTGCAGTTAACAATGGCCTGGCTACTCCAAAGTTTGAGAGCAAATAATCAGAGAAAATTCCAAATCCAAAGCGCCCAAAAAATTGGCACACTGATATGAGAGTGACAAATATGGTAATATGGTGTTGTGTAAATCCCAGTGCTGTTGCAACCTGACCCATGTTGTTCAGTGCTACATAGCCAGAGCCTAGAGCAATGGCTGAAGTGAAGAGGACTAGAAAGAAATTAAAGCTGCAGAGTTCTCCCCACAAAGAGATATTAGTATGCTCTGTAATAACAGACTGATCAGCTCCCTTATTTGTATACTCTGTAATAACAGACTGATCAGATCCCTTATTTGTGATCAAGAGCTCAGAAAGTGTTGGGGTTGAAGTTGAAGTTGAAGTTCTCTCCTGGTGGTTTGCTTTCCATGCCACCCACAGTGGGGCTGCCAGTATAATAAGTGCAACTGCAAATTCAACTCGATCTGCCTGCAATGTACAAGTAATTAGGTATTTGTTCTGTCAAAAAGTCACTAGGAAACAAATATAATCTCATCAAGGATTTAAATCTTGATAGATAACATAAACAAAGTAATTATATTCAATTAACTAATCTATCATCTTTTTATGTTTTCAAAAAAATTAAATCCATTCTCTTGTATCTATTCAATTCAATTAAAATTAACAATATTTTATCTATTGTTGTTTACTGTCAAAACTTTTTTGATATAAATAGTTAAAACAAAAGATAATCAGCACCTAAACTTGTTTTGTGTGATATCTTGCAATATTCTTCTATTCTAAGCATTGCTAATGCTATATGCTTTGCTTAAAAGAAAGATTAACATTTTGCAGTGTTAAAACTCTTCTAAGTTATGGCAGTGTCCGGCTTAAATTTGATGCTCAGCTTTCAAATGTTAAAACATAATCATTAAAACATAATCATCATTACATATATTTTTAAATGGTTTAGTAAAATATCTACTTTAATGTCATAGTCTTCTTAAATGCAGTCACAATGCTATTAAATTTAAACTTTATGGAGCATCATTTGCTGGTTAGTTAATATGTTATCTCAATTTTTATGATATTGAATTGATTGTTTATATTTTTTAAATCAACATTTTTTAAACATCATTCAATTCAATAATCAAAGTAAATTTTAATTAATAAAAATTCGACATCTATTTATTACTTTCTAATGAAGATGAAGTATACAATTAAAATATATAATATTTAAATAAAAATATCTCAAATTAATACTCACATAACCAAAAAAACACAACCCATCAGATTCAAACCTAAAAATTTCAACACAAAATAAATAATTTAAATACTTTTCTTAAAAAAACTATAAAGTAAAAAACACATTAACAAATCTTCACTCAAAAGAAAATTCAAACAAGAAGTAAAATTTTCTGATAAAAATAAAACCATTTCACTGTTAAGCACTTCAATATTTAGGTATACCAACTTTCCCAGTCACCATTACTGCAAAAGCCATTGTTACTGGGAACTTAAAAATTCATAAACAACATAATATTTGATTTAAATCGTGTGTAAATTTTTAATCAATATTTCAGATGATCTATCATCAAAATGATAATTTCCTTTCCTTCTACGATAGATATGATCCTAAATATTGATTCAAAAATTTACACACAATTTAAACCAAAAACAACATTAACAACATTACCAGAAACGAACCTACTCACCTGAAAGGAATGGCCATCCCAAAAACTAAAACCCATCAAAAACAGAGCCAAAACCACCACTGGAGCAGACACCATGCCCAATCTCACCATAGTTGTAGAAGAACCACATATAAAATCAAGTGGATCATATTTCCTCACAATTGGCATGAGCACAAGGGCAACTACAGAAGGAACAATGGCCGCCACTAACAAGAAAGAAGATCCATCTGACTCAGGGAAAACAACACGCCAAGCAGTAGACAGAATGGCACTGCTAAGACCAAGGCATCCCTTCATCAAACCCACCACAATTCCTCTGTTTTCCGGAAAATTATTAACACAGGTCACAATAGAAGCTGTGTTATAGTAAGTCTGGCCATTGATCGCCACACAGATGAACAAACACATCTTCCACACAGCAGGAATCGCTAGGCGGCCGGTCACAAAGAGCCATATGACCACATAGCCTAACGAATTCTGTCCCGCTCCGACAAGCAGGACAAGCCATGGAGGAAAGCGGTCATAAAGAAGCCCTGAAACAATACCTATGCATTCCCCTGTGTCTTTTAACACAGAAATTATATCCAGCTGCTGTTGGGTGTAGCCAAATCGGGTCTTAATGGTCTGGGAATAAAGGCTAAAACTATATGAAGCCCCTGCACAACATTCTATCCATATGCAGGCTACTAAAACTGTCCATCTGTTGCTCAAAAAATGGGTCTCCATTGGGGAAAAAGATTGCTCCAATCCCAAGAATGGTGTTAAGCAAACACAGAATAAGAATTCATTCTTGTGAGTACCGTTTAAGGAAGTTTGTTTTTCCCCTGTTCTTGGTCTAGATTCCAAGTGTAGAGCAATTCTAAACAAAATCTGATGTGGGGTTTTGCTTTAACTTTTTGTTTTCGTTTTGTACGTAAAGTAGCGATGAGTCACGAGGATGGATGGAAAATTTTGGTATTGGTGGCTACTGTTTGCCCATGAATATCTCTGTTTTAAGCTCTGTTTCAGAGCTTAAAATCGCCGGTAAATGCTTTGAGTTTTTAAAGATGACTTGTACGTGAAGTTTAAACGGCCATTAGTGATTGCCGTTGTTTTTAATTTGAAATGAACGTTTCGGCTACTAACTGAAGACTTTTATGTTGTTTCAGAATTAGTACATTTTGTTGTATGTGGTGTACACCACACATTACTTTTAAATTATTGATATATTTTTAAGTTGTTTTAAAAAATCACTCTTTTTTTTTGTTGTATGTACACCACACATTATTTTTAAATTATTGATATATTTTAAAGTTGTTTTAAACGTTGTCAGTCTGTTTTTGTTTTATGTATACCATATTCTTTGTTTCATCTTTTGTGCATATGTTCACATCACACAATTCAATACATGAAATGATGCTTCCATGAAATATCTTGTATATTGATATAAGAGATGATATAAACACATAATAATAATTTAATTGCTCATGATGACATACTCTTAGGCTTAGGATATTTGAAGTGATGATAAATTTCATTTTAAAGTAAGAGTTCCGTAGTAAAGGGGTAAAGGTGTTTAGTCTTGTTTATGGTGGGTTTTATGTGAGTATTATGAATGTGGCTTGAATTCCATCTTGGCTTTGAAGATATGATTTAAGTTGGGTTGTGAAGTTTGTTTTTATAGTTTTATTGATTGTTCATTTCATCTACCTTGTCTTTAGATTCATTCATAAGTTTGATATTAATGTGTGAATATAATATTTGTTTCTATTGAAAAATTTCATTTGTTGTAAATTAAAAAAAGAGAAATATAAGTTTGTTTTTTTCATAGATATAGTCAAATGATTAGTGAATCACATAATTTTGTTGTTTCTGTGTATTTGGTATATTTTTCTCTGTTTAATTTGTTATAGGTTAATATTGCTCTCTTTTGTCCTTGTTTTTTTAACAATTGATATTAGAGCGATGGAGCAGTGAGGAGATTTTGTGTTCAAATCCTACACAAATCATAGGAAAGGTCTTGAACATTATTTTTAATAATGTAGACTACAGTGATCCAAATAAATGGAGGATGCCAATAAATAGAGAATTGAAAAATTCTTTGAAAGAAATTTTGGGATGTGAAAATTGTAACTTGAAGAGAGCTATTAACCCAAAAAGATTTTTTAATTACGATCAAAGAAAAATTGAAAAAAATGGCTAGAATGTTGGATGAAGATTGAAAAAAATAGATTGAATGGCAATGACTTCAATTATTCTCTTGGCATCTATCAATTTCTTGTTTAATGTTGCAACATAGATAACACTGAAAGGATTTTGAGATCATCTTTTAGATTTGTATGAGATGACATCTCCATCCAATAAGATATTTTTGATGAAGAAATTATATAATTTCAAAATGCAAGAAGGTGGTAATATCATTATAGACGCCTAAATTTAATCATTAATATTTGATCAATTTAATCATCATAATCCCTTTCTTCTATAGTCATATTATTAATTAATTAATTCAATTATTTATAGTCCTAGGTGAATTAATTTATTTTTATTTATCTATAGTCCTTGGTCACATTTAATTAAATATACCTCAATATTTATTTAATCAAATAATCTTAGCCTTTTCTTTCAATTTTTGAATTTAACTTAATTCAAAATTCTTCTATTTTCTCCACTTGGAATTAAAAGTAATTTTAAAATCCTCCACTCATTGTCTCTCCAAATGTCAAATCCTCCTACATCCTCCACTTGCACTCTAATCCATCTTCATTAGCGTAATCCTCTCTAATCATCTGCATACCTCTAATCATAAATATTATGAACAAAAGTCAACTCATGCCATAAAGGGCTTTCTTCTCAAAGCCACCTCGACCTTAAATCCCAACCACTTTTGGAAAATGAGTCTCTTCTCCATTTGTCCCCTCTAATGGATTTAAAATTCCTATACTCCATTCTCCCATGTACTTTAGAGTGCGGAGACAAGAAGTGCTTTTATGACAAATCTTCTTTGCACTCCACCCATCACTTATCCTAACTCCCCATGTCCTCTCATGAGTTCTTAGGTTGACACTTGTCAACCTCTTATATAAGGTGAGAACCCCAACCATCCTCCACCTTTGATCTTCATCTTTGAATCCCATGTTGAAATGTGGCGACTAATCAGCAAAGTACTGTACACTCAGCACGTATCCTCGTCGGGGTCTGGGGCCGGGCTAGGCCCCGGGCAGGGGTTCGGGGGCGGCATCCCCCGAGGATTTTTTTTTTTTTTTTTGCCGTTTTTCGTTGATGAAAACCGACATTGTAATAAAACCCTAAAAAAGCTGACTTTGTTTGTTGCCCTAAAAATGCATGTTATAAGCGGCTGGGATGCTTAAGGCATTGTAAGGTTGATGTACTTTTTTTGCTGGATAATAAGAAAGATTGGACGGCTGTGTATGGTGGACGTAACCCATTCTGGGTGAACCATGTTAAATCTCTGTGTTATCTGTGTCTTGTTTTATTTCTTTATCTTTTGTATTTAAATCTGCATATAATTGTTAGTTCATATTTGCTTCGGATTTGCTTGAAACCCTAACAATTGGTATCAGAGCGAGGTTTTCTGTAAATTGGCAGGACTTTCAGATTTGAGTGGGAGCAATGGAGGATTCCAAATTCAAGGTCGAAAAGTTTAACGACCAGAATTATCAGTTATGGAAAATGCAGATGGAGGATCACCTGTATCAAAAGGATTTGTGGTGGCCATTGGAAGGAAAGGCAAAGAAACCGACCACAATATCAGATGAAGAGTGGGACATTTTAGATAGAAAGGCACTGGGATCCATTCGATTGTGCCTTGCGTCGTCTGTAGCATTCAATATAACAGAAGCAAAAATGACTGTAGATTTGATGGCAACATTGGCTAAGTTGTATGAGATACCCTCGGCTTCGAATAAGGTATTTCTTATGAAGCGTTTGTTTAATTTGAAAATGAGTGAGGGAGGATCTGTAGCAGAGCACTTAAATGAATTTAATACAATTACCAGTCAATTATCTTCGGTAAAAATTACCTTTGCAAAAGAGGTTAGGGCTCTCTTGATTTTATGTTCTTTGTCAGAAAGCTGGAATAGCTTGGTTATGGCTGTAAGTAGCTCTGTCTCTGGTAAAAATACTTTGGTATTTGATGATATTGTTGGTGTTATCCTAAGCGAGGAAATGCGAAGGAAAAGCATAGGTGAGACTCCAACATCATCGGGTAGTGTTTTGAATGTGGAGAACAGAAGAAGATCAAAGGAAAGAGGAAAAGACCCTGGGAATGAGAAGTCACGAGGGAAGTCAAAGAAAGGATGCTCTCAATCTAGAGGAAAGAAAGATTGCTAGTACTGCGGAAAGCCTGGTCATCTAAAGAAAGACTGTTGGTCTCGGAAAAACAAAGAAGGAGACAAAAATGAAAATGATAGTAAGGAAGTTAATATTACAAGTAATACTTTACAAGATGCTTTAATCTTATGTTTGGATAATGTTAATGATTCCTTGGTAATAGATTCTGGGGCTTCATTTCATGCTACACCCCATAGAAAATATTTTCTAGATTATGTTCAAGGTGATTTTGGACAGGTATATTTGGGTGATGATGAGCCTTGTCAAATTGTTGGAAAAGGAAAGATAAAGATCAAGTTGCAGGATGGTAAAGACTGGTTTCTGCAGGAGGTAAGACATGTTCCTAATTTAAGAGGAAATTTAATTTCTGCAGGGCAACTAGGTAGTGAAGGTTACATAGTTACCTTCTCAGACAGTATGTGGAAGGTCACTAAAGGATCATTAGTAGTAGCTAAAGGTGCGAAGGTAGGAACATTATATCTGTGTACTGGTAACACTTACTCTACCTTAGCTGCTACAAATAAAGTTACTGCAGGGACAACAACAATAAATGTTGCACGAACATATTCGATAATGTGGCACCATAGGCTTGGGCACATGAGTGAGAAATGGATGAAAATCCTTCACTCCAAAAATCTATTGCCAAGACTAAAGAAGATTGATTTAGAGTTATGTGAAAGCTGTGTTTATGGTAAACAGAAAAGAGTTAGATTTCTCAAGGTTGGGAAAGAGAAGAAGAGTGAGAAGTTAGAGTTTGTACATTCGGATGTATGGGGACTGGCTCAGGTATCATCTCTTGGTGGCTCTTGTTATTATGTTATTTTTATTGATGACTCAACCAGAAAAACATGGGTATATTTCCTAAAACAAAAATCAGATGTTTTTGAAACTTTTAAGAAATGGAAAGCTTTGGTTGAGAATGAGATAGGAAAAAAGTTGAAGTGTCTCAGATCGGATAATGGAGGTGAGTATTGTTGCAAAGCATTTGAAGATTACTGCTCCTTAAATGAGATTCGAAAGCAGAAGACAGTTCTAGGAACTCTACAGGAAAATGGTGTGTTAGAGAGAATGAATAGGACCATCATGGAACGTGCGAGGAGCATGAGATTGCATGTTGGATTGCCCTTACATTTTTGGGCAGATGCTGTACATACTGTTGTCTATTTGATAAATAGAGGACCTTCAACCCCTTTGGATGGTAGTATTCTAGAGGAGGCATGGACTGGTAAAAAGGTAAATTATTCTTTTCTAAAAACTTTTGGTTGTGAAGCTTTTGTCCATGTTGATAAAGAAAACAGAACCAAGCTTGATGCTAAATCTTAGAAATGTACCTTCATTGGATATGGGATAGATGAATATGGCTATCGGTTATGGGATTTTGAAAATAAGAAAATAATTAGAAGTAGAGATGTTATATTCAATGAGAAGGTTATGTATAAAGAACAGATGTAGGAAAAGAAGCATGAACATGACAAACAAGAATATGTGGTGTTGGATGAGATTCCTGAAAATGAAATGCCACAGGTACCTGATGCTCAACAACAACAGATTGTCCCACAAACTCCTGCAAGTGTTAGACGTTCTATGAGGACAAGTAGACCCCCTGAAATATTTTCTCCTTCTTTGTATTCTATTTTATTAACAAATTCTGGTGAACCAGAAGAATATGAAAAAGCAATGCAGGTGGATGCCAAACAACAGTGGCAGCTAGGCATGAAAGAGGAGATGGACTCCTTGATGAAAAATAAGACTTGGGACTTAGTCCCTTTACCTGCAGAAAAAAGAGCCTTGCCTAACAAATGGGTTTATCGGCTGAAGGAGGAGGAAGGAGGTCAGAAAAGATATAAGGCCAGACTTGTGGTAAAAGGTTTTGCATAGAAAAAGGGTATAGATTATTATGAAATATTTTCTCCAGTTGTAAAAATGACTTCAATTAGAACTGTACTTAGTCTTGTGGTTGCAGATGATTTACACCTTGAACAATTAGATGTCAAAACAGCTTGTCTCCATGGAGATTTAGAGAAGGAAATTTACATGTTGCAACCATAGGGATATGAGGTCAAAGGTAAAGAGAACTTGGTGTGCAGGTTGAAGAAAAGTCTGTATGGCCTAAAGCAAGCACCCCGACAATGGTATTTAAAATTTGATAGTTTCATGGCTGAACACGGTTATCATAGATGTCATTCTAATCATTGTGTATATTTTAAGAGATTTGATAATGGTAGTTATATTATCCTGTTGCTTTATGTTGATGACATGCTTGTTGCTGGGTCTAACATGCAACATATAAATGATCTTAAACAGAAATTAGCCAGGTCATTTGCTATGAAGGATTTGGATGCAGCTAAGAAAATTCTCGGTATAAGGATTACATGGAACAGGAAAAATAGAACCTTGAATTTGTCCCAAAGTGAGTATATAAAGAAGGTGTTGAAAAGATTTAACATGCAGGATGCAAAAGCAGTCAGTACACCTTTGGCTAAAAGCAGTCAGTACACCTTTGGCTAGTCATTTCAAATTGACTAAGGAGATGTACCCAAAGGCACAGGAAGAGGTTAATAATATGTCTAACATCCCGTATTCATCAGCTGTTGGCAGTCTGATGTATGCAATGGTATGCACAAGGCCAGATATTGCACATGCAGTGGGAGTTGTGAGCAGGTTTATGAGTAATTCGGGTATGGAACATTGGAATGCTGTGAAATGGATTCTTCGGTATTTGAAAGGAACTACTACGAAGGCATTATGTTTCAAAGGTTCTAATGCTGCTCTAAGTGGATTTGTTGACTTTGATCTAGTGGGTGATATTGATTCATGGAGGAGTACTACAGGGTATGTTTTTACTATAGGGGGAACTGCAGTCAGTTGGGTTTCTAGGCTGCAAAAGGTTGTTGCACTTTCAACCACTGAAGTTAAGTATGTTGCTGCTACAGAAGCCAACAAGGAGATGATTTGGTTACAATGTTTTCTGGAGGAATTGGGTCAGACATAGGAGGATCACCCATTGTATACTAATAGCCAGAGTGCCATTCATCTTGCGAAGAACTCTGTTTTTCATTCAAGGACAAAGCACATTCAGCTCAGGTACCACTTCATCCAGACTATTTTGGAGGAGGGTCAGTTACGGCTTGAGAGATTCACACAAGTGAGAATCCTGTTGATATGTTCATAAAGGTAGTTCCATAGGAGAAGTTGATTTCTTCATCAGTTTCTGTTGGTCTTCTTGATTGATAATTGTGGACTTTATACCAGTCAAGTCCTAGTGTTTTATCCAACGGATGTTGCATGTACAGTGGTGTCATGTAGTATCAGTCTCCAAGTGGGAGATTGTTGAAATGTGGTGACTGATCAGCAAAGTACTGTACACTCAGCACGTATCCTCGCCGGGGTCTAGGGCTGGGCTGGGCCTCGGGAAGGGGTTTGAGGGCGGCAACCCCCGAGGAATTTATTTTTTTGTTTTGCCGTTTTTCGTTGATGAAAACCGACATTGTAATAAAACCCTAAAAAAGCCGACTTTGTTTGTTGCCCTAAAAACGCATGTTATAAGCAGCTGGGATGCTTAAGGCATTGTAAGGTTGATGTACTTTTTTTGCTGGATAATAAGAAAGATTGGACGGGTGTGTATGGTGGACGTAACCCATTCTGGGTGAACCACGTTAAATCTCTGTGTTATCTGTGTCTTGTTTTATTTCTTTATCTTTTGTATTTAAATCTGCATATAATTGTTAGTTCATATTTGCTTCGGATCTGCTTGAAACCCTAACATCCCAACCCTCCATTCCATTTTCTCCTACACTTAACCAAAAATTTTCTCCATTCTCTCATTAGGGGAAGAGCACCAATTACCATTCATGTTCCAATAACCATTCACTCCTTGCACATCCAACAACCCAATTACTAACTTAAAACAAAAAACAAAAAACAAAAAACAAAAAAACAAACAAACTAAAAGCGCATTAATAAATTTCACATCTACCAATAGCTGCTCATTTTTAGCTTTTAGGACCATAATTGGCCCATTTGTGCACCTTTATTGGTACCCATAGCACATGACTATTAGAAATTTTTTGCGTAAGTATTGGCGATTTTAAGTGCATGGTTATTAGGACATCTTTAAGCAGGTATCAGGTGACAACAATTCTCATACAATCTCATTATCTTCATGTAAGCTTATACTACCATCTTCATGCCATCTACAATCCTAGCTTGAGCACTTGGAGCACCATTGCAATGCCAAGATCATGAACACACATACAATCCCACATCTATGAACAAATAGTTGCATCAAGAAGACTACACTTATGTTCCTTTGGTTTGCATTTTGTGTTTATTGTAGTTTTCTTTTGTCCAATCTTGATGTTGCTTTGAATTTGTGATTTTTAATGTGTTAAACATGTTTTATGCATTCCTTTGAAGTCACTTTTCCCCGCACACATTTTGGCACAATCGGTGGGACCCACGTCATGGGTTCAAACTAATAATTCTTGTTTTATTTTGACACTTTTCTATCTACAAGTTGTGGTTTGATGGATCTTCACATGCTTCGACAGATTCGTTTCCAGTCTAGTGGGGTCCCACCCAAAGACTCAAACGCGTGCATTTTCAATATAGTGGGCTCACCCTATTGACTGACGAGAACAACTCTACAAATAAGTGGGATAGCTCCGTGGGTTGACGGATTCACACCCTTTTATTCGACAAGTTCACTTCGATAGTCAATAGATCCTTATCACACATTTTGATAGGTATGCGAAGAGAGGTATAATCTTTCATTGTCCCTAATAGGTTTAGTAGGTTTTCAACATTGCTCAATGGGTTAGCTCTAAGGATTAGCGGGGTTGTTGATAAATGTAGTGGGCTAGCGCTACTGTTCGACGGTTTCACTTTGAGTTTGGTGGGGTAGTTAAATGGTTTAGCCGGTTTGTCTTAATCCAGATGATTCACCATTAGTACGTGAAGTTCAAATTGCCATTAGTGATTGTCATTGTTATTTTTAATTTGAACTGAATGTTTCAACTACTAACTAAAGACTTTTATGTTATTTCAGAATTAGTACATTTTGTTATATGTACACCACACGTTATTTTTAAATTATTTATATATATTTAAGTTGTTTTAAAAATTTGTAAGTCTATTTTGTTGTATGTACACCATGCATTCTTTGTTTTATATTTTCTGCATGTGTTCACATCACACAATGTAATACATGAAAGGATGCTTACATGAAATATGTTGTGTGTTGATATCGAGATAATATAAACAAAATAATAATTTAATTGCTCATGTTGACTGTAGACACCTAAATTTGTTTAATTTAATTAATTGAATTTAGCTATCCCAGATGCCTTTAATTAAATAATTACACATTATTTCATTAATTAGTGTTTCCTCTTTCTAGCTAATTAATTTTATTAATTATGTTAGTCTTCATTTAATTAATTATTTGACAATCATAATGTTAGACAAATCAGATAACCGAAGGACAACTGAGAGGGGGGGTGGGGGGGTGTGAATCAGTTGTCAACAAATTACAAAACTTTAAGCATTCAAATCCTTATTACCAGAACACATAAACCCAAGACTGGAATACATAAACCAAATACCTAAATAACTGATATAGCAATTAAACATAAACATAAACATAAATCATAGAACAATTACCATCCATCCAGAACACATGACACCAAGATTTGTATGTGGAAAATCGGTAAAGGGAAAAACCATGGTGGGAAGCCTACCCACAATCAGATAATACTTTTGTAGTAAGTATGCAATTACAAAATGAGGGGCCTGCACATGCAGGAAGGCCAACAACCTAGAGTGCACTGCTCATCACAAAAAGGAGCCTCACTGACTACAAAATAAATCCAGACTACAATCCGGAAAGAAGAGTGAACTGCAAAGATAGTATCTCCTATGCCTGAGTATAGTTTTGGTTAATCTCAGTACCAGAGATCTTAAACCTCTCTTACCAACCCAATTTGATCACCTATGATTGACCAAAACTCCTACATATTATTACAACATTATTTACACAGGTAATCGCATAACCATAATCCCATGATCTACAAAGAGATCTTACATCATATACAAACCCTAAACCTAAACAATTAGGTCAGCCACCTAAAGGTAATACAATAAATTCATAACATAAACCCGCAATCCAATGATCAACCAAGTCGGCCTAAGACCAAAACAACATAATCTAATCAATGAATCCATCCAGTAATGCATTGGGATCACCCATCAACCTGTTACATAAGTCGATCCATAACCTAGCAGAATAAGATAGCATTAGATCCGATCCTAAATGCAACACCACCGATCAACAAGAACACAAACAAGATAACCAACAACATCCCGAAATCCATCTAGAAGCCACACCAACACCACTTATCACATGCATCAAAAGGTCTTCAACGAAGCTCTGCTGGTAAAACCCTTACTAGTGACCAAAAGACTTACTAGAACAAATGATAGTATCTGAATCATCAAATCCCAAACCAATTGATCATGATACGCATTTGAATAGCATGAATGATGGATCCAAATCAATTCCACAAACCAGAGCATACCGAATCAATATCATAATCCAACCACTCTACCAGAACCAACCAGAAACCGATAAACAACCAAAAAGTCGGTGTTGCCATCAATGACAAAACATCAATGCAACACATAATCAATTCCTCCAAATTGCCAATAATCTCCCCCTTTGGTATTGATGGCAACACTATATGTGAAAAACATCCAAGTGCCAAGAAATGGCAATCAAGTCTCCCCCTATGGAAGACAACCAACAATCTCCCACAAAATGATATAACAATGAAGCTCTGAACCAAACTCCCCTAATGAATATATCTCTCCCTTATGTTTTTCACAAGAATAACTCTCCCCCTTTGACATCAATGCCAAAGATCTGACATAAATATCAAAGAAAAGTCATAAATCCTCTGATTCTTACAGCTGACTACTCCCCCTGCATAGTAGCACCACCACATCAATCTGGAATGAGTAATAGCTCTGATAATGGATACCGGACTGATGCCAATCAACATCACTCAAGTCTCTACTAGAGGGGCAAAAACCCCCAATCTGTCTCTGAAGTACTCAAATGATTCTTTAGGCAAAGGTTTAGTGAAGATGTCTGCAATTTGCTCTTTATTGTTCACATAAACCAGTCTGACTTCATTTTCTTCCACCTCCTCCTTCAAAAAGTTATACTTGATAGATATGTGCTTTGTCTTAGAATGAAATACCATATTCTTTGATATATCAATAGCAACAGAGTTATCATAGTGAATGACTACTAGTTCTTTACAATCCACCTTTATATCCTTCAACATTTGCATCATTGGTGTAGGAGCACCTGAGCACCTGAATGCTCAAATCCTAGCAGGTATAACATTTTATTGCAAATTAAGCATGTGTGTTTATTTTATGCTTCTAGTAGGTTTAATAGGTTTTTTTTGTGGTGTAATAAGGTTTGGAACTCATTTGTGTTTAAGAGTTTCCAAGATTTTTGTTTTTTTCTCAATGGGCCAAAAACTGTCAATTTTGGGTCCAAATGAGCATTTTTGAATTTTTGATGTTGTAAAGCCTTGAAAGGCATTGGAGCATGTTTATTTAGGGTTTCTAATGATTTTGAGTCATTGGTTTGAGTGCCAAGTCACCGGGAGTCAAAATGCAACTTTTTGAGCAACAAAAGTTGTCAAAAGTCGTCAAAAAGCTGTCAAAAAGTGCAAAAAAGTGACTTTTGGTGGTTTTGGTTATTTCCAGCCTGTACCTATTCATACAAAGGCTTCAATAAGTTGGCACATCTATAAAAACCATGTTCCCATCATTGTATGTATGGTTCATGTTGGAAAAGTAAGAGAAATACTTGTTTTTGCTCTTGTTTTGTGAGTTTTAACTAGTTTTCTGCACTTTTGAGAGTACAGTCCGTACCATGGCTCCATGAGTCCATACTACTCCTGTTTTTGATTGGTGTGATCTCATTTTATGTTTGAGTAGTGGTTTGGAACAAGTTTTGTTTGAAGTGCTCTTGAGAAAGGCATTGTTTTGTGGTTCCAATGGAAGATCATTCATGGTCCAACTGATTTCTTCAAAGTCTATTCATCCATGGCTTTGAGGAAATTTGTTGGATCCTCTGTACATACTATACCATATATCTATTTTCCTTTTCTAGCAATGTACAAGTGTTTGTAAGCCCATGGCAAGTATGTGAAGTGAACAACTTGGCTTGGGTATCCTTAAATTTGTTGGAATGGTACTTTGCTGTTCATAGCACTGTACTTTGAAATGTTGAAGAAGAAATAATTTGGCAAGATTCATCATTGTATTTTACCATCCTTGTCTCTCTCATGACTTGGTTGGATGCAAGAAGCAAAGGTGTAAACAGACTGCAAAACAGTGAGTCACTGTTTCATTGTTAGATCCTCATTGCCAACCTCTCTAAATGGATAGTCTGGAATGATGTATTCCCCTTTCATGCATCATGGAATGTATTTGTAAGTGTTTCCAAAGATAACAAGACAAGGTACACCATTTGATTGTAAAGGACCTAAATAAGGATCCTAGAAAAGTGTATTTCTTTGTCACAGTCTTATAAGGCTGTCATGTTTTGTGGCATTGTTTTGAGTGTTCAAACTTATAAGATCCTTGAAGAGGATATACATACTATTTTACCTTGCCATTAACACCTTTTTGTAGGCCAAGGACAGAGTGAAGAAGTAGATTAAACAAGAAAGAAAGTTGCAATTAGTTTTTAGACTGTCAAAATGCAGTGATGGCGGGTGTATGAGTAACAGTCATAAAGAATCCTTTCCTATTTGTCTTGCAGGGTGTTACAACTTCTGTCAAGTCTTGGTTTCATCCATATTTGATATACTTCCATTGTATTTGGTTTACAAATGTTGAAAATGCATGCAAAATATTAAAAACATTGCTGTCCCAGTCCTCTAGACTGTTATTTCTGAGTAAATGCAGCAGTATGACATTTGTTTGATGTAATGACAGCATTCCAAGTTAAGGTTTGAATCCTTGGGAGTGTTGTGTAGATTTTATAATAAGGTTTGAACATTTAAAGTGGGTCTAGCATCATGGAGAAGATCTTCAATTTGCAAACCCTCACTAAAACCTTCAAAAACCCTTGAAAAATGCCTCTTTTGTGGGATAGTCCTCAAACAGTCTGTACAATACTTTCCATAGAAAAAATCCTTGAGTCTTCATCATCAATAGACCACATCTCCAAGGTTTTGTCATGAAGTTTAACAGATTGAGTAGGGTGAACAATTTTCACTAGAAACTAGGGCTAATTCTAGTAGCCTTTTTGGAGCAAATTTGACAATTTCATGAAATCGGTAAGGAAGGAGGAGTAAGTGATGGTTTCAAATCATCAAAACTGATAATTTAAGACCTAAGACACCCTACTACAAGCTCCTCAGCATTGCATTACGTCATTTGATCAAAATGACCATTTGAACCTAGAAGTTGCCTTGAGTAGAACAACACTCTTTGCACCCAACTTGGAAATTTTCATTCTTGAAAGGTGAAGGAGAGTCATCACACTTTCTAGACTTGTCTAGATGCTCAGCCAACACATTAATATGATTTAAATCCTTAAAGGTGTAAACAAGGTTAGGTAAACCATGGTTCTCCAACAGTTGCTCATTCTTGGAAGAGAGGAGATTCAGCTAGTTGGACAACCAAACTTGTTCATTTTTGGTGACACTCAAGAGGACCTCATTTTAGACTTGAATGCCTTAGCATGGAAGGTAAGGAGGAGTGATGTCCAATACAATAGGGTGCAAGTAGTGTTGAATAGAGAGGAGGAGATAGGAGAAAGGTTTAGAAGAATCCCATTTGTGCCTAGGGATTGATTTGGGAAGCACATTGAGAACAAAAGCCCACCAACCTCAAAGAAGACCAGCTCCTACTCTACCTCCTCATCAATCATCTATAGAACTTGTGTACAATTAGTAGCAACAACAACATACTCAGCTTCAATAGTAGATAAAGAGGTGCATGACTACTTTTTGTTGATCCATGAAACAAGTTTCTTTCCAAGAAAGAAAGATCCATCGGATGTGCTCTTCCGGTCATCAAAATATCCAACCCAATCTGCATCTATATATGCACATAATGTAAAGTCATCATTTTTTAGGATACCACAAACCATATTCAGTTGTTCCCTGCAAATAACTGAAAATCCTTTTCACTTCACTCTCATGATTTTCTCTAGGATCACTCTGATATCTTGATACAGTACAAACTGCATTCATTATCTCTAGTCTAGTCTGAGTCAGATATAACAAACCTCCAATCATAGACTTGTACCTTGTAGGATTTACCAGTGCAGATGCATCTTTCTTTGTCAATTTATCACTTGTAGCCATCAGAGTACCAACCGGTTTAGAATTTTCCAGCCCAGATTTCTTCAACAACTCTCTAGCATACTTAGTTTGACAGATGAAAATACCTTTATCAGTTTGAGTAATTTGCAAACCTAAGAAAATTTTTATCTCCCCAATTATAGACATCTCAAATTCATTCTTCATATTGTTAGATAATTCCATACACATCTTATCTTCACCTCCAAAAATGATATCATCAACAAAGACTTGATAATCAATATGTCATCATCGATGATCTTATAATATAAATTACTATCAGCATTACCTTTAGTGAAGTCAAGCTTCAAAAGATATTTATCTAGTCTTGCATACCAAGCTCTAGTGGCTTGTTTCAATCCATATAAAGCTCTCTTTAACCCGCAAACCATGTTTTTGTCATTTGAAAGTGAAAATCCATCTGGTTGCTCAATATAAACTTCCTCTTCAAGATCTCCATTTAGAAATGCACACTTAACATCCATCTGATAAACCTTGTAGTTCTTATGTGCAACATAAGCAAGAAATAATCTCACAGCTTCAATCCTAGCTACCGATGCAAAGGTTCATCATAATCAATTCCTTCCTTCTGAGAATATCCTTTACAAACCAATCTATCTTTATTCCTCACAACTTGTCCATCTTCATTCAATTTATTCCTAAAAACCCATTTAGTCTAGGGAACTAAAGTCCATGCATTATTCTTTTCTATCTGATCTAATTCTTCTTCCATAGCTTTCATCCAACATTCATCTTTACAAGTTTAAATTACTGATGTTGGTTCAACTTGAGAAATTAAACATACCTCATCAGCTACCAACCTTCTTCTTGTCAACACTACTTTGTTTTTGTCTCCAATGATATGATCTTCTGAATGATTCAACCTTACATACCTAGGAGTCTTCTGATTTTATGTTACTCTGTCCTGATCTTCAGTTACTATTGAATTTTCTGATGCTGCTGAAGTAACTGGTTCAACATTATGTTCCGGTGTAGGTTCTACCGGTTCAGTTATGATCATTTCCACTGTCGATTCTCTCTCATAAGTTTTGGTTTGACTCATGTTCTGCTTATCCACCTTGACATTTGTGCTGTTCACAATTCTCTGCAATCTTTTGTTGTAACATCTATATGCTTTTCTTTCATTAGAATAGCCAAGAAATATTCCTTTATCACATCTAGGATTAAACTCTCCAATGGAATCATCTCTTTTGATATAGCATTTACTACCAAATATTCTAAAATACTTAACTGTTGGTGTATGACCAAACCATAACTCATAAGGTGTCTTACCGGTGTCTCCTTTGATATGAACTCTATTGAATGTGTATACCGCCATGCTTACAGATTCTCTCCAGTGGACATGGGGCAGATTAGCTTTCATCATCATAGTTCTAGCTACATCCAAGATAGTTTTGTTCTTCCTTTGCACAATTTCATTCTGCTAAGGTGTCTGGGGTGCAAACAACTGTCTCCTTATCCCATTCTTCTTACAATAGTTGTTAAATTCATCGGATGTGAATTCTCCACCCTGATCTGACCTTAATCATTTAATCTTCAATCCTGTCTTTGTCTCAACTTTAGCTTTAAAGATTTTAAACTTTTCAAATGCTTCATATTTCTCCCTTAGAAAAGTAACCCACATCATTCTTGAATAGTCATCAATGATTAGCATGAAATATCTATCACCCTGAAAACTTTTGATTCTAGCAAGACCATACAAATTAGTATGAATAAGATCAAGAACATCATTAGATTTGTCTTGTATACTCTTAAAAGAAATTTTGATTTACTTTCCCATTTGACATTCCTTACATACCGGATTATAGGGCTTTACAATATTAGGTATATCTCTAACTGCCTTAGTAGAATTGATCTTCACAATGCAATCAAAATTCACATGACACAACCTCTTATTCCATAGCCAACTCTCATAAATTTGTGCAATCAAACATGTCTTCTCACTAGAGTTCAAATGAAAGATGTTACCTTTAGTCTGTGTATCAGTTGCAATCTCCAATCCAGATCTGTTGATAATCTTGCATTTTCCATCCTTGAACTGCAACTAAAATCCCTTATCCACCAACTATCGTACACTCAAAAGATTATGCCTTAAACCTTTAATATAATAGACATTAATAGTGTTATGTTTACCATCCAATGACATTGTTCCTCTTCCCTTGATCATACATGCTTTGTCATCTCCAATCTAACGAGACCACCATCAAATTCTTGCAAAGATAAGAACTTCCTTCTATCTCCAGTCATATGATGTGAACATCCAATGTCAATCACCCATTCATCCTTGTCTTCAATTTTAGCAGCAAGGGTCTTCTCTTTAGGTACCAGATCATCTTCCTTGATAGCCAAAAATACCCATTCCTTTCCATTTTCGGATCCACTAGCTGAATCTTGTGCCGGTTCATCATTAGAATCAGTCACACCTTCCTCATCTACATAGTAGCATGATTTGTCTTTGTTCCTCCTGTACTTATGCTTGTTCTAATAATCATGGTTAGGCCTAAAATATCTTCTATCTCTTTCTTCAAATCTTGAATTCCTTTTAGGACATCTAGATGTAAAATGACATATCGTATTACATGCAAAGTATTTAAAAGGTGATTTTCCTTCATACTTACTTGCTTCTGGTCCTTTAGGTACTCTTCTAGCAAATAAGGCTTCAAGTTTCTCAAACTCTTCATCTTCTTTCTTCATATCCTCTAGTTCATTCGCCTATAAAGCTTTCCAATCACTCTTGTCGGTAGATGATGTAGATGCATGAAAAACAGGTTCAAATTTTACCGCTCTAGAAGGTCCAAATTGCTCAAGTTCAAAAGCAGATAACTTCCCAACCAAGGTATCCCTATTTATAAAGTTGTTTACCATAGTTCTCAGCTCATTAATTGTAGTAGCCTTCATCTTATAAGCCAGTGGAAAATATCTCAGTACTTTAGAAACTATTTCATCTTCGCTCAGAGATCCACCACAACATTGAATTCCCATAACAATTTCATTAACTCTTTCCATAAAAGCAGTAATCATTTCATCTTCTTCCATCTTTAGATTCTCATACCTCACCCGATAACCATCAAGTTTAGCAATTTTAACAGTAGGGTCACCTTCATTCAGAGTCTCCAATTTGTCCCATTTAGCCTTTGCAGTTGATTTTTCAGTTAGTCCCATTATTTGTTGATCAAAAAGTGCACACAAAAGGACTTCTCTAGCTCTACAATCATTCTCAAGCTCCTTATCCAAGCCTGCCCGAGTAGGACTTCTAGATGCTAGATTTAAAGGTGTTACTCCTTTCTCAGTGATCTCCCAAATTTCCTTTCCAAGACATCTCAGATGATTCTCCATCCGAATCTTCCATACCCTGTAATTTGTTCCATCAAGCCAAGGAATTTCTCTTCGAAATAGCTGCAGATGTATTTGATGAACTTGAACTGTTAGATGCCAAAGGATCTTCCTCAAGCGGTTAATCTTTTGCAAAGAGGACCAAGCTCTGACACCAATTGTTAGACAACTCAAATAACCAAAGGACAATTGAGAGGAGGGGGGGTGAATCAGTTGTCAAAAAATTACATAACTTTAAGCATTCAAATCCTTATTACCGGAACACATAAACCCAATACCAGAATGCATAAACCAAATACCTGAATAAATGATATAGCAATTAAACATAAACATAAATCACAGAACAATTACCATCCATCCAAAACACATGACACAAAGATTTGTACGGGGAAAACTCGGTAAAGGGAAAAACCATTGTGGGAAGCCTACCAACAGTCAGATAATAATTCTGCAGTAAGTATGTGATTACAAAATGAGGGGCCTGCACATGCAGGAAGGCCAGCAGCCTAAAGCGCACTGCTCGTCACAAAAAGGAGGGTCATTGAATACAAAATAAATCCAGACTACAATCCGGAAAGAAGAGTAAATTGCAAAGATAGTATCTCCTATGCCTGAGTACAGTTCTGGTTAAGCTCAATGCCAGAGGTCTTAAACCTCTCTTACCAACCCAATTTGATCACCTATGATTGACCAAAACTCCTGCATATGATTGCAACATTATTCATATAGGTAATCGCATAACCATCCCATAACCATAATCCCATGATCTACTAAGAGATCTTACATCATATATATACCAACCCAGGACCCAAAAAATTAGGTCAGCCACCTAAAAGTTAAATACAATAAATTTATAACATAAACCCACAATCCAATGATCAACCAAGTCAACCTAAGACCGAAACAACATAATCCAATCAATGAATCCATCTGGTAATGCATCGGGATCACCCATCAACACGTTACATAAGCTAATGCATAACCTAGCAGAATAAGATAACATTAGGTCCAGTCCTAAATGCAACACCATCGATCAACAGGAACATAAACAAGATAACCAACAACATCCTGAAATCCATCTAAAAGCCACACCAACACCACTTATCACGTGCATCAAAAGATCTTCAACAAAGCTCTACCGGTAAAACCCTTACCGATGACCAAAAGGCTCACTAGAACAAATGATAGTATCTGGGTCATCAAATCCCGAACCAACTGATGGTGATACGCATCTGAATATCATGAATGATAGATCCAAATCAATTCCACAAACCAAAGCATACCGAAGCATACTGGATCAATATCATAATCAAACCACTCTATCGGAACCAACTAGAAACCGGTAAACAACCAAAACAACCGGTGTTGCCATCAATGACAAAAGATAAATGCAACACATAATCAATTCCTCCAAATTTCCAATAAATTATTTAATCAATAAAATCAACCTCTTTCTTCTATTAAATAAATCAAATGTCTAATTTGACTATTTAATTCATTTTGTCCTTTCCTCCTAATTTTATTAATTAATTCTATTTCCCCCACATGTCTCCTAACTCTATCCCTCATTTAACCTTTCCTCTAAACGTAACTCACCTAGCTAACCATAGGTTTTAGTCAACCTTATCCTTTTTTCCTCCCCAGATGTGTGCACATCCAAAATATCTTAAATATCCTAATATTTGGGGAAATATCTTGATATTTGGAAATGAGTCCCCTTTTAATTAATTATTTGACAATCATAAATCAATTAACTACTTAAATTCCCCTCCTTCTACTATTAAATAAACCAAATGCATAATTAGACTATTTAATTCATCTTTTGTCGCTTTCCTCCTTTTTCCCATTATTGAATTTAATTATTTTTTTCTCACATTTCTCCTAACTTTAACCCTCCTCTAACCCTCATCTAACCCTTCTCTAACCCTCATCTAACCCTTCCTCTAAAACCTTACCCATTGGCTAACCATAGGTTTCAGTAACCTTATCCTCTTTTCCTCCCCATATGTGTGCACATTCCCAAAATATCGTGAATATCCTAATATTTGGGGAAATCCTCTAGAATTTGGGGAAATTTCTTAAAATTTGGGGAAATATCGCAAATATCCTTTAATATTTTGGAATATCTTCATTTTGGAATAGAACCTTCCTATTTGAGTGTCTCTCTCTCAAATAGGCATGTGTCCTCAAGGACACTTGTCATTCTTTTGCATGACACTTGCCCTTCTCAAGGACACTTGTCATTTCCATCCATGACACTTGCCCTTCTCAAAGACAAGTGCCTCATTTTCATGCCTCCTCTTCTCCTAGTTTGGCCTATTTAATCCCCTAATTTTCCTTCACAATCCATCCACTTTCATTTTCATACCATCATAATGTTGAATCATTCACTCATCCTTTGCATAGCCATATCATTTTATCATCAATTTTAGCATAATCCACATCTTGGATTAACCGTCATGGAGCAAAATTGAGCATCTACAACATAATGAGCACACATGTCAACCTAAAAGACAACCAAATCAAGGATTTCAAGAGAGTTTGCAATTTTATTGTTTACCATTTTCTTTCATAAATCCCCTTTTACTGTCTTTATCATGAGTGTGGTTGATTTTTGTGTTTGTTTAGATGGTTAGTTTAGCATTTTAATCTTCTTAGTTTTGCACTCACAAATTTTTTACATACATTTCTGGCACGCTTGGTGGGATTGACTTCATGAATCCATCTCACATTTTTTGTTGTTTTAGTGTGTTATATTGCAGATTTTGACACTTGCAAGTAAAAAAACGAGAATTCAGGTAGATTTCGACCTCAGCGGAAGTTTGTTTCATATCAATTTCTATTTCTAGAAATAGCGGGATTGCTTTGTGAAGTGGCGGAAATGCTCCATGTTTTTATTTTTTGTCATTTTCTCAATTATAAATTTTCTTAGTTTTTTGCTAACCTGCTAATGTTTGTTGTTTGATTAGGTTTTGCTAACGTTTGTGCAACTACGTCACTTGTCAAAGACCCCACAACTTAAATGCTAACTAGTTTATTGCAAGACCGCTAAAGGAGGTGATTTTTTTGAAACAATCTTTGGTTTAAAATTTACATCATGTCTTCTTTTAATTAGTAGTACACCTCAATTTTCTAAGGGAATTAACCATGTATTTTGTGTGTTTGGAAGGATTGTACTTGGTGTATGCTCTCTCCTTGCCTTCTATGGACCTTGAGTGATAAAAAATCATGCAATCTTTCACTTTTGTTTAGATTAGATTTCCTAAAGGTAGCATACAAGTATCCTCTCCCCTCACACGTTCACGTGACCTTGGGTATAAGAGAAAGTGTACTAGCTTTATTAGAAAAGGGTCTGCCTCCCAGTGCTTTACGTCGGTGAGAGGGAATGATTCAAGCAGTACTTTCTTTCAGTCCGCTATATAAATAATCATGGTTTTGATGAAAGTCATAATCAATTGGTGCAATTGCATTATACTAATAGTTTACCTCAATATCTACATGCAAATACCTTTGTGGTCTTGATGAAAGTCAAAATCCCTTGGTGCTTGTGTGGAAGATGCATAAAAACCCGTGTTCTACAAGTTGGGATATCTCTTAAATGAGCTAGCTGCCACATGTATAGCCACCAGATTTACCCTGAAAGTTCCTCCACTATGAACCAATGTTTTTAGTAGCCCAAAACCTCTGATACTTGTTGGTGTAGGAGGTTGGAATTCTAAAGCTATCCTAATTCCTACTATTTATTGTTGAGATAGATATCTCTCGATTCATAAGATCTTCGGATCTTTGAGGTATGAGATTTTGGTGTGCTCGAGAAGTGTGTGCTATGTAAGTGGGAGCCAGTGCCCTCCAAAATCTCTTTTTGTCCATTGTGTTTCAATATATGGAGAAATACAAGTGGAGACTCAGTAAGTAGTATCTGTATTCCAAGCCTTAGGTTGTTTTGTCTAATTTGTCTTCATGTTTTGACTAGTAAATGTAAACTCTTGGGCTAATTTATGCCCTCACACTTCACTTGAGTCAAACAATTGCTTTTGTGCTTGATGTGTTTGTGTCATAAAACTATCTTTTTCCAAAGAATAAGTCAAAATCAGTCGTTCGAAGTCCAAACTTATTGTCCATCAAAGTCCTAGATTTGGGTCTTTGTGATCATTATCCTAGCCCTAGCATAGTCGCCATTATCATCCAAATATGCACCATCATAATCATCATTTTTTATCCATCATCATTGCCATTAGAGTGACGTCAACATTACCTTCTTCCTAAGTCATCAATCCAAACATCAAGCATCCAAAAACAAATATCAAAATTCATACTCTTTCCAACTTCCTCAAAGTCAGTCCTGATCCTAGTCTGAGCTTGTCATTCATCCTATTCTGAGCTTTAGTTTGTTGTCTTTTTCATCTTTCATCTCTCCATCTCATCAACTAATCGTCATGTCACAATTTTATTATGATGAGTTTGGGTGTCCTTCATTTTCTTCCACTTCATTCTATTCTAATGATGATGAAAGTCTTGTTGATCAAGATGAATACAAAATTGAAAACCTTGATGCTCTCATCCTTAGAAAGCTTGCACCAAGTGACAGATACCAAAATCCAACTATTCATCCTAGATACCCTACCATTCCTCCTTGTGCATTGATTCATAATCCTTATCACACCTTTGACAATGAAAATCCATTATGTTTTCCACCCATATCTCCTTCATATATCACATCCACGTATTCCTCATATGCAACATACATGCCTCCATCTTCTCCTATTATCCTATCCCAACCTACATCTTTTCATAACAACACTACCACTTGCATCCATAATCCAAATCCACCATCTCATTATCTCCAAATCCATTACACAATCCATAATCCTAATCATCCATCCAATCCTAATCCCCCATCCTACCTCCATCTAGTACCATCCACTTCATCCTATCTCTATCCACCATCCACTTCATCCTACCTCAATCCACCAACATCCACTTCATCCTATCTCCATCCACTATCCACTTCATCCTACCTCAGTCCAACACCATCCACTTCATCCTATCTCCATTCACCATCCACTTCATCCTATCTCCATTCACCATCCACTTCATCCTACCTCAATCCACCACCATCCATTTCATCTTATCTCAACCCACCATCCACTTCATCTTATCTCAATCCACCATCTTCCACTTTATCATACACCAAAACACCTTCATCTACCCCATCTTACCTTAATCCACCATCGTCCACTCCATTTCATCTCAATCCACCACCCTCCATGCCCTCCTCCATTTTTGCAACTTCCCTTCCACCTCCCACACCTATCATTCCTCTCCCACCCCCTAACGCCATATAAACCCTCTCATCCATTGACATTATACAACCACAATCCCCATCTCATACTCCTACCATCATTCAAATTCAACCCAATGAACCTCCCATCCTTTAATCCACTCTTTCTGACCTAGTTGATGAACCTCCCATCCTTACATCCACTCCTACCCCAATCGCTAAACCTACCATACTTCCATCCACTCCTTCTACCCCAATCGCTAAGCCTCTCATCCTTCCATACACTCCTACCTTAGTCGATGAACCTCCCATGCTTCCATTCAATCCATCTACCCTAGTTAAAGAACCTCCTATCCTTCGATCCATTCCATCTAAAGATTCCTACTCACCCCTCATCACAACATCCACACCAATCCCTTCATGCCAAGATCTTGTTCCAGAGCATGTTGAAATATCCATCTATCCAAATCAAGATCCTACCATCCCATATAATCCATTACCATCCCCTCATCCACATCAAGATCCTACCATTTTGCTTCATTTATCTCATGATACCTTATCATCCCCTCATTCAAGTCAAGATCTTCCTATCCTATCAAACCCATTCAATGATCCCTTATTGCCTCCCATCCAAACCATCCCATTTTCATTACTCTACCCTCTTGGTTTGCTTACATGCATCCATGGTGGTTCCCTTGCAATAGAAGAACACCTCATGCTCACCATCCATCCTTCTCCATTTGATAAAGGACTTGCATCTTGTTACCTAGAGAATGAGTATCCTGTTTGAGATAAAATGCTCAAAAAAATGAACTATCAAGGTAAAGGCTTAGGCCTATATGAGCAAGGTACTTTGGAGCCCATCCATGTCAAAGCACATCCAGGGTCTCATAGTATTGGTTATATATCCCAAGGCAATTCATCCAAAAATGTTGGTACAACTAATATAAAATCCAAGTGTGGGGTATGTGCAAGATCATGAGGGGCCAAAAAGAGGAGATGTGAAAAAATGGCCTTCTCCACTCGCCTGCAAATGTGAAAATCCGTGTTGACTTTTTGCTTGGCTTAGATGTCAGTACATCTGGCCATGGCAAAAACCCAACCAAATTGGATATCCGATTTTAATAAAATATTATATTATAAAAATATATAATATATAATATATTATATATTATATATATATATAATATATTATATAATATATAACATATACTATATAATATTAAATATATAATATATAATATATAATATATTATATATAATATAATATATTATATATAATCTAAAACACGTGAATGCATATATATTATATATCTAATTTTAGGAGTTGGATATTCAATTCCTATGGGTATTTTTATACCCACTGTGACAACATGTGGGTCATTTTTCACCCATGAGTTGCACGAAAAAAACAAATTTGATATCAGATTTGAGTGGATATCCGATTTGGGCGACAATTTTTTGTGAATTTGTCATCTAAGGTATGATATCATTGCACTTATGTTGTTTTTTGTCAATTTTTTCACATTTTTTATTTTCTTTTTTGATTTTTTTTTATAGAAACTAGGTTTTTTCATTTGAAATACATTGTTCTTTCAAATTTGTTGATTAAATTCAAATTTTTGAATTCAATCAAGTTAAATGGGGGACAACAATGATAATCCTGAACAACCACAACCGCCACAACCACCAAACCCTCCATTAGCAAACCTTCCATTACCAAACCCCCATCAATTCAAGATTTAATTGGTCAAAATTTGAACCAGTTGAGGGGCATTGCAAATGTCTATAGTAGAATTCCTCATCTAACCCCAATGCTAGATGCTCTGAATATCATTATAAAAAATGTAGAAATCATGACCGCGGAGCACAATGCTACTCTTTTGTGGCGAGATTCCATGAGGGCTAGATATGCGAATGGATTGACCTATGATCAGGTCAAGGAGCTTGAGATTTCGAAAGCTGATATTGCCTCATTGTTTGTTAATCCCTACACCAGACAACCCATAGATGTGAAAAAATAAAACTTTCCATCAAATGGTGTACAATGATGATATTGTAAATAAATTTTGGGATCGTTGGTGGATGGTTTTTGATAGACCACCCAATAAAAATCTTGATGTTCCATTTTATTTCATTAAAAAATTGTATGCTGAGTTTGTTTTGGGAAAGCATGTCAACTACTTTGACATCAAGCCTTTCTAAGGTGTGGGTTTAGGTATGCCTCAAGATAGACCTGGGGCAGTTCGAGTATTACAGGGCCCATATGTTCCCCTCCTCTTCTTGATCCCCCAGCTCCAATACAACATCCAGATATCATTGTCAAGGCAACGCCACAGACTATTTCAGCTATTCACTCTTTAAGTAGCCTTTTGGTTTCTCAGGATAGGGCACTAGCTTACCCTTTTAGTGATGCTAGTGGTGGATCCGGTGGCTTTGACACGTCCTCTTTGGCTCCACATATTTGTGTGTTGCATACTTGTGTTATGTGTGGGCAGCCATGCTTAGGTCCTATTGGAGAGCATGTTGATCCTCCCACCAACACAACTGATTATGAGGTTCATGATATACCCAATGCACCAAATGTGATGACAGGGACTGGAGAATACCCCAGAGAGTCCTCGCATGCTAGAGGTAAGGAGCTACCTTCATCACATGCTGGCAATGTAGTAGTAAGACTTGTAATTTCATAGTGCATTTTATTTTAAATAAATATTTATAAGAGATAGTGTTAAGTCCTAATGTTTATATACATGATCCATTTAATATTTGATGACTAAGGAGGAGTTAACACAAGTCCATGACGACACCATGACAACCATTTCATTTGGCCTTGCCAACTATATGGTACATATATTATTGCACCTTGTCATTTGCATTTTTTATTGTACATACATGCTTGTCATTTAAATTGTCATTAATTAAATTATATAGTAACTTGCATGTTTATCTTATTTTACTCTTGTAGGACACATATAGCGCAAGTGCGGTGTTGCACGATTCGGGCTCTAGTAGTGTAGTCCAAGACAAGGGAAAGGTAATTGAATGCAAACATGATTTAATTAACAGTTTAAATAACTTATAATGATTATACATGTCTACATAAATTGATAGTTTCCCATACTTGTTGTCTTTATGTACAGGGAATTCTTGGCTTCACATCATTGTTGACTACAACCACTATACTCAAAGAATTAGAGGAAACACCTCAAGTAAATGTGTTTATTTTATTTTGTGTGTAGAAGATATAATTTGTTCCTATCATCCACAATTATATGCTAACTTGTATTGAAATGTTATGTTTGTGAACGTATGTAGGTTGACTATGAAAATCTTGATGACATACCGGCTCTCCTTATGACATGTTCCAGGACTCCTTTGGAGATGAGGTAATGAAGAATTTAATTTTAGAGTTAAATTATAGTTCAATGCATATTGATTTTTATGTTAACTTTTCAAATGTAAATTATATAATATAACTAATCTTAATTGTGGTTTGATTTTTCTTGTGCAAGATCCTTCAGAGATGATCAGTGTTGCGAAGAGGATCGATTTTGATGATCTGTCAGTAGTTTAGGATGTGATAGAACATGTTGGGATACTTACATGTCTAGCTGACATGCATAGTTTGTATATGGATATACATTTACATATATCGACATATATTTTTGTAGGATTTTGCCAAGATCAAGGGCACAATGAAAAGCATAAAAGAGATAATATAATGACAAGAACAAACTGTATTCTCATCAATATGCAAAATGATCAACTGGATTAACCAATACAATGAATAGAGGCCTGCTTATATAGGCAAGGCCATATGGATGTATGAGCACACAAATATGACATGTGGCTCAATGAGAAACAAGGGTAGGTAAGAAATACTAGGGGTAGGTAGGAGAAATAATATAATATTCCACAAGAGGTGGATGACCCACCGAATGTGGAGTGTAACAGCAAAATAAGACCACAAAAGGTGGAATTTCTCCTACAAGCTCTATCCCTAAGTGCACACTTCCCTAAGTGTCTCAAATCCAAACTACGAAGAGATGCATTATCCTAAGTTAACTTAAGTAAGTGTAATAATATCCAAAATGAATATTTATTTACACCAACACCTCGCCTTAAGTGCAACTTAGGGGAATGAAGACTCAAGTCAACAATGCAAGATGGGTCCCAGCTACTAGGCCATGATAGGTACCCATGTACAATATGCAAATGCAAGCAAAACTATGCAATGCAATCTCTCACAAACGGAGAAAGGGAGAAAACCCAGTGGGAAAAAACTCCCCCCCAAAAGAGAGATGAATGTACAAAAGACTCTCAAAGAAGAAGGACAAAACCTCAAAGAGGAAAAAGTCCCCCCCATAAGAGAGGAAGGAGAAGTCAGCTAACCCCCCCTAATGACACATCCCGCACCCCCAAGAGAGCTCGCAATTGCTGGAACTTACTCTCGGTGAAAGGTTTGGTGAATATGTCAGCAACCTGCTCTGTTGTAGGACAATACTGCAAATCAATGACCTACTCTTGGATGAGCTCTTGGATATAGTGCATATGAATCTCGATGTGTTTGGTCTGCTGGTGCTGGACCGATTTCTTCGAGATCGCAATAGCACTCCGATTGTTGCAATGTAGAACTGTCAATCGTGGAGTCGTGAAACCAAACTCTGTGAGAATCTGCTAGAGCCAAATGGTCTTAGTCGGTGCATTAACAACGCCTCGATACTCAGTCTCAGTCAAAGAGAGAGAAATAACATGTTTCTTCTTGCTCTGCCAACAAATGGGGCCCGAACCAAGGTGAAAACTGTAACTAGAAGTAGACTTACAATCAACTAGATCGCCAGCCCAATCAGAGTCTGTGTAACCAACCAAGCGAAGTCCTATGCCTGCTGCATAGTGAATCCCATAGTGATGTGTACCCTGGATGTAATGAAGGATGCGTTTGGCGGCTTTCCAATGAAGCTCATGTGGGTCCTGCATGAAGCGGGAAACCATGCCAACTGCAAATGAAATATCAGGGCGTGTATGAGTCAAGTAGATGAGACTACCTACAAGCTGACGATACAAAGTGGCATCAACTGGTGGTGAAGAACACTGAGCCTCAAGCTTGACTCCTGAGAGAAAGGGAGTCGGGGTAGGCTTACAAATCAGCCATATGAAAGCGTGCAAGTAGATCAAGAGCATACTTGGGCTGCGATAGTGTGATCCTGGAAGGTGACTGTGAAATCTCAATCCTGAGAAAGTAGTGCAAAAGACCCAAGTTAGTCATAGAAAATCTGTCATGCAAAGCAGATTTGACCCTGCTAATGATGGATGAAGTACTCCTTGTAATGATCAAGTCATCTACATAGAGCACAAGTATCAAGTGAGAGTCATCCTGTCTCAAAATGTAGACATTCGGATAGGAATGACACTTGGTGAACCCTGCGAAGAGAAGAAAGGAATCCATCTTGGCATACCAAGCCCTGGGGGCCTGCTTAAGGCCATAGAGAGATTTCCTTAGTCTGCAAACCAAGGAAGTATCCTGGATGAAACCCTGTGGCTGCTCCATATAAATCTCCTCATCAAGATCACCATGAAAAAAAGGTCTCAGTATAGTCAACACCTGCAACCTGCGAGAAACCTTTCGCAACAAGCCGAGCCTTATACTTATCCACACTACCATCCACTGCAAACTTGGTCCGATAGATCCACTTACATCAAACCATCTTTCTCCCCTTAGGAAGATGGACTAAATCCCATGTGTTGTTCCTCATCAAGGAACTATACTCTTCCTCCATAGCTTAGTCCCACTCAGGAACCCCTGATGCTTCCCTAAATGTCTGTGGATTGGAAGTGGTAGCAATGAATGCATGTGGAAGATCCTGATGTTGTGATCGAGTTCCCCGTGTATCTAAAGGATCCCCAACAAGAGAACTCACAGACTCAAGTGTCTGTTGAGCCTAATGAGGTCTAGGTGGAGGGGGAGAATGAGGCTCCTCAACTGCAAGTGGACCCTGCGGAGGTGTAAACCTGCGAGTCAGAGTTGAGGGAGTCTCATCATCTGAATCACTAACATCACTATCCACAATGGAGGAAGGTGGAGGAGGTAGAGAGGCTAAGCTGGGAGAGCTTTCCTCAAAGTGAACACTCCTCTCAATGAATACCTCATGTGTCTCTGGATCCATCAATCTGTATGCCTTAACACCCTTAGGATATCCAACAAATATGCAAGGTCGACTCTGTGGTTCCAATGCCTTGCATTTCTGTGGAGGTATGCGAGCCCATGCTGGACACCCAAAGACTTTGAAATGTCTCACAATCGGTTTCCTACCAGCCCAAGCTTCAAAAGGAGTAATACCTTGCAAAGCTTTGTGAGGAACCCGATTTTGGATGTGTGTGGCACAACTGATAGCCTCTTCCCAAAAGGCGGGATCAAGAGAATGTGCATGTATCATACAACTAGCCATTTCTTTGAGAGTTTTGTTCTTGCATTCTGCAACCCCGTTCTGCTATGGAGTGTATGCAACAGAATGCTGAAGATCAATCCCCTCAAATGTACAAAAATCCTCAAGTCTCTTGTTCACATATTCCCTTCCATTATCTGTGTGAAGAATCTTGACCACTTTCCCTGATTGCTTCTCCACACGAGTCTTGAAGTCCTGAAATCTGTCAAATACTTCACTCTTATGAATGAGAAAGTAGACCCAAGTGAAGCGGGAGTAGTCATCAATGAAGGTAAGAACATAGCGGGCCTTACTGAATGAAGGTACTGGAAATGGACCTGCTACATCACTGTGAACAAGTTGAAGAACTTCCAAAGCTCTCCAAGTTTTCCCTTTATCAAACTTCTCTTCGGGATGCTTGCCCATGGAACAACCTGAACATACACCCTCTGAAAAAATGATTCGAGGTAGACCTGTGACCATGTCTTTAGTGCTTAGCTGCTGAAGATAGCGGTAGTTGAGGTGACCAAACTGCTCATGCCATAGCTTACTTTCTGAATTTGAATGAGTAAGCAAGGCCCTAGAAGGTGAACTTGGCACAAAGTGGGAGAATGAATAAAGTCTAGAGTTGTCATTGACTTGTCCCACTGCTACCAAGGCATCATCATCAAGTTCCTTTACCACAACTGAATCTGGGGTAAACTCAACCTTTTTCCCATTCCCATAGTGAGTGATTTGGTAGATGGAGAGAAGGTTGGTAGACAAGTTAGGAACATAGAGAACATTCTCAAATGTTCCATCATCCATGTCAACTGAACCTTTCCCTTCAACCTCTACTTGTGTGTCATCACCTATGTAAATGTGAGGTACCTTAGATGGCTCCAATGAAGAAAACTGCTCTTTTGTAGAACCCATGTGATATGAGGCACCGGAGTCAAGTATCCATTGCTATGAAGAACCTGTTGTAGCCACAAATGCTTGCCCTTTTCCCTTAGACTGTGAGGAAGAGGAAGGAGTTGAATCCTTCTTTGTGTAGGCGGATGGCAAGTTGATGTTGTTTTTCTTGAGAAGATTGGTTAACTCATCAACTTGCTTTGCGTGGCATCGATGCTCATCATGACCATACTTTTTGCAATATGCACAAGTTAGTTTATCCTTCTTAGATGGTGTCCCCTTCTTGGAAGAGGATGAAAAATTGCCTTGTGATGGAGAGGATGATTGTCCTTTTTCCTGGTGTGGCTTAGACTTGGATTGCTTCTTCTTCTTGTTGGAATCTTTGCCTTGACTTCCTTGATTTCCTTGATTTGCTACCAAAGCCTTGTACTTTGAAGACTTGAGAAGCCCCATGTTCAACAACTTAGTTTGTTCCAATATTAACATTTCTGTGAAAGCATCAAATGAAGGCATAACATAAGAACTCCCCACTGTCAAACGATGAGTTTGGAAGCTAGACACAAATGCTACATATTCTGGTGCAAGCTTGTCCAACAAGTTGAAAATCAATTGAGCATCCTTTTTGTCAATTCCACAATCCTTTAGCTTTGCTCTTAGCTCATTTGCTTTGGTAACATAATCTTGGATTGTATCAAAACTCTTGGGATCTAAGTTGGTGAGCTCATTGTCAATTTGATAGCCTCTGATTTCATCAACTTGTCCATATAATTTTTGAAACATATCTCAAGCCTCTTTAATTGTTTTACACTTCTCAATGTGAAAAATGAGGTCATCTGATACATACTTGCGTAAGGTTCCAAGAGCCATGCAATTCTTTGTGAGCCATTTTAATTGAGCAATTAGATCAGCCTTAGGATCAGGTGGTGCTATTATTGTTCCATCTATGTAGTGTGTGAGACCCTTTTCCATTAGTTTACTCCATACTTTAATTTTCCATGATGCATAATTATGTGGAGTTAATGGTGGAAACTTATTAGGACTCATTGCAACAAGAATGGAAAAAGCACAAGGAGAGGCACAATCACACAAGACACCCCCCCAAATTCACTCAATCAAAGAACCCCCCTCAAATGTGATGATTTGGCACTTTATAAGTAGTGCATATACAATGGGCCACTTGCAAAAAATGGCAAAGTGGACTTCTGATTTACAATTTTACAACTGCCTTAATAAGGCCAAAAGAGTCTCAAATTGATAATGCAAGAGATCTAACTAAGATCCAAGCAATTTACAAGTACCTAATAGGCCAAATAAGACCAATATTTGAAAGTATAATTTTCACTCAAAATCTCTAAAATCTGATCATAGATTTTGAAAGTAGACAAAAAAATAAGCACTTTCAAAAAAACGGCACTTGAAAAGGAGGTCGTATGAGCTCAAATGAGGCCTTTGAAGTTGCAGAATTGAGGATTGGACAGGTACAGTTGAGAGAATCCAAAAATTTCGAAAAAAATGTGCACCAAAATCAGAAAATAACCACACCACTGTGAAGATCATGAAATTTTAGCCCATTTCAAAAAAAATTGCACCAAAAAAGGAGGAAAAATGAGTAAGATATGGCCTTCCAAAGTTGGACTGCAAAACTGAAAAGCCCAATGGAGAGGGGTCAAATTTTTTTCAAAAAATGCTGATGCGGTGCTGATGTCAGCAAGTCACTGTGTTAAATTTGACGACCATTGACCGTCATGAAAACTTGGCCTCCCTGCTGACTGGGCGTCCATACTGTACGTACTGCTGACTGTATAGGTGACTGTACAGACCATACGGATGACGTGGCACTGTACGAACGTCTACGTGACATAGTGACTGTACAGTACGAATTGTATGGATCTGACATGGCGATGCAGTCGATGTGGCGTACGGAGGGCTGTTTAAGAGCCACGTGGCGGGGTCTGTATGCTGACTGGGTGTCAGCGTGGCGCTGCCGGAGGTCTTTGGCCAACGGCGGCGCCGGAGCGGGAGGCAGAGGCCGGTGGGGTCGGTGTCTCGGCAGCAACCAGGGGAAACTGAGGTGGCGGCGGGAGAACGAAGACCTGCACGACGAAGACGGGAGTTGCGGCCGGGAAGCGGGGGAGGCGTCGGGAACCTGCGGGCGCCAGTGGCGATGGAACCGGCGGGTCTCGGCGGATGGACCTGCACGCGTCGGCGTCGTCAGGTACAGCGGTCTGCGACGCTGCAGGACCTGCAACACACATATATAGTGTACGGGGGGGTTTGCGGACCCCCAAACAAAACCCCCTTTTTTTTTTATATTTTTTTAAAAAAAATTTTCAATTTTTTTTTTTTTCAATTTTTCGAAATTTTTTTTTTGATTTTTTTTTTTTTTTTTGTAAAAAAATTTCGAAATCTGTACGAAAATAGCCAAAATGGGGAAAAAAAAATTCTCACCAAAATAGGTCGACTTTATAGTCGAAATTTATGGAAATGGCCTCCCGGATTCAACGGTGATGTCCAAATCGCTGTATGATGCCCCCAAAAAATGAAGATCCCCAAATCCGAAAGTAGAAGCCTTCCACGATGTCTCCAAAAACTAACCAATGAAGCCCCAACAGCTCTGATACCATGTAGGATTTTGCCAAGATCAAGGGCACAATGAAAAGCATAAAAGAGACAATATAATGACAAGAACAAACTGTATTCTCATCAATATGCAAAATGATCAACTGGATTAACCAATACAATGAATAGAGGCCTGCTTATATAGGCAAGGCCATATGGATGTATGAGCACACAAATATAACATGTGGCTCAATGAGAAACAAGGGTAGGTAAGAAATACTAGGGGTAGGTAGGAGAAATAATATAATATTCCACAAGAGGTGGATGACCCACCGAATGTGGAGTGTAATAGCAAAATAAGACCACAAAAGGTGGAATTTCTCCTACAAGCTCTATCCCTAAGTGCACACTTCCCTAAGTGTCTCAAATCCAAACTACGAAGAGATGCATTATCCTAAGTTAACTTAAGTAAGTGTAATAATATCCAAAATGAATATTTATTTACACCAACAATTTTGTTTGAGTTGGCATTTATACCATTTTTGTATATGGATATACACTTGTAATTATTCGACATTTTGATATATAGAAGTTGAGATTCAATATAAGTTGCTCCTCATGTGCATGGCGTTATTATTTTAAACTTTAATCTTCAATCCAATAATTAACAATGGTTAAATAATGAACAATATAATGTTGTTTGTATAATCTTGAGATTCTATATAATTCGTTCTATCTAAATCTTAAGTGTTAAATTTGGTTGCCTTTGCCAACTTCACCAAATTTAATGACCATATTGGTATTGTTATTAATCATAACATGGATACTTAGTAATGACATATAAAAAGTAGCAAAGCATCTTCTACAATGAAATGCATTTTTTTCATATTCGGTTGGTTACATTTAGCAACAATCCCCCATCATTAAAGCCATCTCAGTAGGGAGATACTGTGAAGAGGTCCATTTCCACATGTTGTACATTAAATTTAAGACCTGAATATATGAAATCCAAACATAAACTTGTTTTGATTGTCATTCAGCTAGTGAAAGATACAAATTTTACCTTCCTTTCTTTTACTATCGTGTGCAAAATATCACCACCCCCACTGAATGTAGGCATATTGTGCTTCATAATGCATTATAAAATCAGTCCCAACATCTCCAGTTAGGCATTATTACCCTGGGCATGCTCTTGTTTTACCCCCCCTCAGTCGAACACTTAGGGCACCCTACCGACGTCATCCTTTGAGCACCCTAAGTGCGAAAAATTATCAAGATTTGATAGGCTATATCTCATAAACCATTTCACTTGCGAATGATGTGTTTGAACCTATAGGGTCATGTGAGGTCTACCTACAACAACATATCTTGGATTTTCAAGATTCAGACTGGTTTTCGTAGGGCAACTTTTTTTAGTTGACGAAAAAATTGTCAGTTTCATTCAATGAAAAGTTGCTATGGAGCCGATTTCTTGTTATGCTCATTGTGGGAATGAACCATCGGTCCCAACACCTCTAGTTAGACATTATTACCCTAGGAATTCTCCTTTTTTACCCCCCCTCGGTCAAACGCTCAAGGCCATACCCTACGACGTCGTCCCTTGAGTGCCCTAAGTGCAAAAAATTATTAAAGTTTGAAAGGTTGTATCTTGGAAACTGTAGCACTTTTGAATGATCTATTTGAACCTAAAGGGTCATGTGAGGGATTCCTACAATAGACTATCTTGGATTTTCATGATTTGGAGTGGTTTTCAGTTGACAAAAACATGGTCAGTTTCATTCAATGAAAAGTTGCCACAGAGCCAATTTCTCGTTCTTCTCGTCATGCAAATGAACCGTCTATCCTGACACCTCTATTTAGGCATTATTACCCTAGGTATGCTCCAGTTTGCCACCCTGGTCAAACGCTTAGGACCATACCCTATCGACATAGTCCCTTGAGCGCCCTAAGTGCGAGAAAAAATGTCAAAATTTGATAGGTTGTATCTCAAAAACTGTGACTCCTACGAATGATCCATTTGAACTTATAGGGTCATGTGAGGGATGATTACAATATCCTCACTCATATTTTCAATATTCGGAGCGGTTTCATAGGGCAACATTTTTTCAATTGATGAAAAAATCGTCAGTTTCTTTCAATAAAAAGTTACCACAGAGCCAATTTCTCATTCTACTCATCGTGGGAGAAAACTATCGGTCCCAACACCTCTGATTAAGAATTATTAGCCTACACATGCTCCTTCCCCCCCGGTCGAACACTCAGGGCCATACCCTACCGGCCCCATCCCTTGAGCATCCTAAGTGCAAAAAATTGTCAAAATTTGACAGGCTGTATCTCAAAAACTGTGGTATGTGCGAATGATCTATTTGAATGTACAAGGTCACCTAAGGGATTCCTACAATAACTTGTCTAATTTTTCAATATTCAAAGCGGTTTTCGTAGGGCAAAGCTTTTTAGTTGACGAAAAAATCATCAGTTTCATTCAATGAAAAGTTGCCACGGAGCTAATTTCTCATTATGCTCATCATGGGAATGAACCATTAGTCCCAACACCTTCGGTTAGGAATTCTTACCCTAGGCATGCTCTTATTTTACCTCCCCTCGGTCGAACGCTTAGGGCCATACCCTACCAACGCCATCTCTTGAGCGCTCTAAGTGTGAAAAATTATCAAAATTTGACAGGTTATATCTAGGAAACCATGGCACGTGATAATGATATGTTTGAACCTACAGGGTCATGTGAGGGCTTCCTATAATAGTCCATCTTGAATTTTCAATATTCAGAGCGGTTTTCCTAGGGCAGCGTTTTTTCAGTTGACAAAAAAATCGTTAGTTTCTTTCAATGAAAAGTTGTCACAAAGCCAATTTCTTATTTTTCTCATCATGGGAATAAACCATCGGTCCGAACACCTCTGATTAGGCATTCTTACCCTAGGCATGCTCTTGTTTTACGCACTCCCCCCTTGGTTGAATGCTCAGGGCCATACCCTATAGGTGTCATCCCTTGAGCGTCCTAAGTGCGAAAATTATTGAAAATTGACAGGTTGTATCTTAGAAACCATGGCAAATGTGAATGATCCGTTTGAACCTACAGGGTCACGTGAGGGATTCCTACAATGGCTTGTCTCAAATTTTGAAGATTTGGAGCAGTTTTCTTAGGGCAGCATTTTTTTAGTTGACAAAAAATCGTTAGTTTCATTCAATGAAAAGTTGCCACGGAGCCAATTTCTCGTTCTGCTCATTGTGGGCACTAACTATCAGTCACAACACCTTTGGTTAGGCATTCTTACCCTAGGCATGCTCATATTTTACCACCCTCCCCTCAGTCGAACGCTTAGGGCCATACCCTACCGACGTCGTCCCTTGAGCGCCCTAAGTGTAAAAAATTGTTAAAATTTGATAGGCTATATCTCGGAAACCGTGGCACCTAGGAATGATCTGTTTGAACCTAAAGGGTCATGTGAGGGCTTCCTATAATAGCCTATCTTTGATTTTCAAGATACAAAGTGGTTTTCGTAGGGCAACATTTTTTCAATTGATGAAAAAATCATCAGTTGCATTCATTGAAAAGTTGCCATAGAGCCAATTTCTCTTTATGCTCGTTGTGGGCGTGAAACGTCGGTCCCAACACCTCTGGTTAGGAATTATTACCCTAGGCATGCTCCTATTTTACCCCCCCTCGGTAGAACTCTCAGGGCCATACCCTATCGACACCGTCCCTTGAGCGCCCTAAGTGCAAAAAAATGTCAAAATTTGATAGGTTGTATCTCGAAAACCGTGGCACCTGTGAATGATCTGTTTGAACCTATAGGGTCATGTGCGGGCTTCCTATAATAACCTATCTTGTATTTTTAAGGTTTGGAGCGGTTTTCATAATGAAGCATTTTTTCAGTTGACGAAAAAATCATCAGTTACATTCAATGAAAAGTTACCACGAAGCCAATTTCTCATTTTGTTGTCGTGGGCACGAATTGTCAGTCCCAACAACTCTAATTAGGCATTCTTACCCTAGGCATGCTCTTTTTTTACCCCCCCTTTCAGTCATACACTCAGGGCCATACCTCATTAGCGTCGTCCCTTGAGCACCCTAAGTGCGAAAAAATGTCAAAATTTGATAAGCTGTATCTCAAAAACCATGGCACATGTGAATGAACCGGTTGAACCTACAGGATCATGTGAGGGGTGCCTACAATAGCCTATCTTGAATTTTAAGATTTAGATCGGTTTTTGTAGGGCAATGCTTTTTTAGTTGACGAAAAAATTGTTAGTTTCATTCAATGAAAAGTTGCCACGAAGCCAATTTATCATTTTGCTCATCGTGGGAATGAACCATCAATCCCAACACCTCCAATTAGGAATTCTTACCCTAGGCATGCTTGTTTTACCCCCCCTTGATCGAACGCTTAGGGCCATACCCTACCAATGTCGTCCCTTGAGCGCCCTAAGTGCAAAAAATTGTCAAAATTTGACAGGCTGTATCTTGGAAACTATGGCATGTACGAATGATCCATTTGAACCCATAGGCTCATGTGAGGGCTGCCTACAATAGTCTGTCTTGAATTTTCAAGATTCCAAATGATTTTCGTAGGGCAACATTTTTTTAGTTGACAAAAAATCATCAGTTTCATTCAATAAAAAGTTGCCACAGAGCCAATTTCTCGTTCTGCTCGTCATGGGTGTCAACATACATGATTAGAGAAGTAGGAAGGGGTTTGATATTTTTCTTTGTCTACTGTCTGTGAGTGAATCCTTAATACTATACGAATTTATCACAAGACGTGATCGGTAACACATCATCAAGGACATTTTGGATTTGTATAGGATAAAGGTTAAACTCTTGCCTATTTTACACACACAACACTCAATTCATCTTGGTTCATAATTATACCTTGACGCCTATGTCATTTTGCAATACCAAAATCCATGTAAGTTGTACTCAGGTCATCATGGTTCAATTATACCATCGATGTTTGTACTAAAATTTCAAATCTTAAAAAGCTCAATGATGATAAAAAGGACACAAATAATTAACCAACATAATGATAATGTTGCACAATTAGGGTTGCATGGTTACAATAGATCATTTATCATTATTGCATTTAGTTGCATTCATATTGATTACATTTAGTTGCATTCATTTATCATAATTGCATTTAGTTGCATTCATATCAATTACATTCATTATCATTACATCTTTATCATATCATTTAGATCATCATTTACATCCTTATCAATAAGAATATCATGCACATCATTATCATATCATTTAGATTATCAATTACATCCTTATCATATCATTCAAATTATCATTTGCATCATTATCATATCCTTTATATTACATTTCAAAACATTCATCCATTTCATTTTAACAATCTAATCAGATGTGCATTTATCCATACCATTGTTAAAACACTAGTAACATTTACATATATTCACATCATTTAGGTGCATTTTCAGATAAATTCATAAACATTAGTACCAAACAGATCATACCTTACATCATATAGGCATGCATCCCATCATAATCAATGCATAATCATATAGAATCATGACCATTTATCATAGAGCATTATCATTATCCATTTCATAAGTACATCCACACACATTATCATCATCATAATTACATTACATTTTGTCATCATATCATCATAAAAAATCATATAGGCATCAATAAACACATTCTCATGGTATATATATAATCATCTTGTAAACATGTTACAATAAAATCATGTAGGTTACATCATCATAAAATCAAATGCATCCATCCATACAAGCAAGACATTCATAATCAAAACATCTATAAGAATATAAAACATAAATTAAATGCATTCATCACATATTCATCCATCACATATAAAATACATAAACACCATATTATCAAGCATGAGTACCACATCTAGATCCAAAGGAAAATCGCTGGGGTATCTCATATAATCATAAAAAATGAATCATTGTCAAAAGTATACAAATATCATATCCAAAATGAGAGATACATCACAAATTGTTGGAATCATATAAACTATCCAAATAAATCAATGTGTACAAATTGATACAAAATTAGGGCACACAGATCTATGCATGACTATCATTGGAGGCTATAGGCATAGCTCCCCCTGTACCCGATGGACCAACACTTGCACTGCCACCACCTAGATCTCTCCTAGGGCCCGTAACACCCCAAATCTCTGTACCACACTGTGATCCCTCGTACCTAGATCTCTGTGTATAGGATGCTACCCATCTCTCTAGAGGTACATCCTAAAAGTAGAGAGCCCTGTAATAATCAACACATCTTGTTTGATATACCAAATCGCTCATCGTCTCTCCAGTCAGTCCTTGGGCGGTTGTCTGTTGTAGGGTCTGTACCAATGCCTCGACGCGACCATATTTCTCTATTGTTGTATCTCGCTCGTCCGTAAACTAAGAGATCTATGCCTGTGCCTAAGCTAACTGCCCCTGTAGCCCCTGTACCATGGACTGTAAGGCTGCTATCTGGGCTTGTTGTTGATGGGGTGGGACTGTAATCTATACTCTCAACTATTGTGATGGCTGGGAATCATGAACTGCTTGTACTAGGATATCCTGAAAAAGAGTTGATGATGGAGGCATATCTATCTGCCTCCTCCTAATCAAGGGTTTCTCTCCCTCCTCGGTCTCCTAAGAATCTGAATCATCCCTGCATATGGTGAAAATGGATAACAATAATAACGATATTGAAAGGCTAAATGAATTCAACCACAAAACCCTAGCCTAACAACAACAAAGATCCACCATAACATATGAAGATTACCTAAGACAATGCAAATCAAATGAAATCACAAAGATTATACCATCACATGTCCAATAGGGTTTGGATCTCCATTCTTCCCATCTCCATTGATCTTGCTTGATATATTTGCTCTCAGATTTTATGTGTGCACAAGAGCTCAACAAAGAATGAAAATGTGGTTGCAAGTAGGATCACCTATGTTCAAAAGCGTAGTGTAGTCAAGTAGTCAATGGGGGTTTGATAATGAAGGAAGCATCTCCTTATATAGAAGACACTATATGAAATGGAGGGATAAGATTGAGAGGTGTAAAAGGAGGTCGGCTATGATTAGAGGGTAGGTAAAGAAAATAATAAAATAATGAAAGGGGTAGGTAGTGTAGGAATTAAGAGATGAATGACATGTGTCATGGGTAGAAAAGGCTAATGAATTAATTAAATAAATAAAGATTCATTTAATTAATAGAAGAAGTGGGATCAATTAAATAAATAAGACATTTATTTAATTTAGGAAAAGGGTAATTTAACTTATTAGTGACGTAGCCACGCAATCATCAAAATTTGGATTTACAATCAATAACTCTTATCAATTAGGAGGTTCATCTAAACCTAACCTATCAAGTGCTGCAATCACACACTTTGGGAGTTTCTATCATAAAATCTTATCAATCAAGCGATCAATCAAACCTAACCTATCAGTGACGTAGTCACACAATCATCAAATTTGGAGTTTCTATCATAAACTCTTATCAATCACACCTATCCTATCATCCAAACCTCGAGTTAAATTTTTGACATACATCAATTATCTACTCAATTCAACTATATCAATCATCAAAACCAGCAACAAACATCAACAAAATCAGCAAACTAACATTTTTATCACTCAAAAATTGAAAGAACCATAAAAAATCACTCATTGTCTCAAAAGCACTAAAACATTTATCAAATGTGCAACTTAAATTATCAAAGGCACTACTTAAATTATCAAATGCGCTACAAAGATATTCAAAAGTGCCACATCATGTGTCAAAAGCACCACAAAAATTCTTAAACGCACTAGAAATTCAATTAAATGCACTAAGGAGTGCATCATATGCACTATGATAATAGTGAAATGCGCTAACAAAAAAATAAAAAATAACTAACTCAAAAATTAGATGCGCTAAAACTAAGAAAAAATCCTTAGGCGTGCAAAATCGTGGAAAAACATAAAAAAATCGATAAAAATAATTGAAAAATCACACAAAATCAAATGACCAAATGACAAATGTTAAAATGAGCTGGAAAGTGACCCCCAAGGGTTTATTTAGCAAGTGGTGATATAAGTGGGGCATACCACATGGATGGACGTGTGGGGTATATGCATATTTTCACAAATCAAATCATTTTTATCGAGAGATCAATTTCGAGAAAAAAAAAAAAATTAAATTTTTTTTTTTTTTTTTTTGAAAATCATCAAATTTTATCAAATAATCTCTCGAGGGGGCATACTCGCACTATTTATCCAACAATCGATATCTGGGGCAAATAAAAAAATTTATCAGTATCATCAAGCGTTTTTTCTTTGAATCAATGTGTGGACACACATCACTTTAAAGAGGGGCAAAATGTAGACACATAAATCTAACCACCAAATTAAATAAATATTTAATGTTTATTTAATTTACTAGCAATTCTTCTATTAATTAAATTAATATTTAATTAATTCACCTCTTTCTTCTATTAATTAAATAAATTATTCAATTTATTTGATTAAATTCATCTAGCCAAATTCAGACCTTTAATTAAATAAGTCATGTTTATTTAATTAAATCCCCTTTTACATTTAATTAAATTTACATTTTTATTTTTTTATAGGTAATGGGCTGAAGCCGATAAGGTGTACATACCCTACCCCCTTGTGAGATTTGAACTTGCAACCTCTTTTTTAAGAGCATAAGTTCTCTACCACCAGGCCAACTCAGGCTATACTAATTAAATTTACATTTAATTAAATAGCCTTCACCCATTTAAATAAATCAATATTGTTAGGAATTGCATGCAGAAAATATCAATTATATGTAGATAAAGGTTAAACAGAGGAATGTAAAACACATCAATAATAACAAAGAGGAGACAATTTTAATGTGGTTCACCCAAACTCGGGCTACATCCACCAAACAGAGCGTCCAATATTATTATCCAGTATATCAAACTGATTACAACCAACAATCCCTTGCAACTCAATACCGCTGCAAAATGCTACAAAATTCTCTACATAAAAGTCCTAACCCTTAGCCTTTTTATCAAGACTTATGTCATTTACAAAATTAGGGTTACAACATGTTAGCCAATACAAAATAACACCTGACGCCTTTATAAAATAATAAAAGTATTTTTGGCCTCGAGGGGCGCTGCCCCTCGACCCCAACCTGTATCGCGACAGGGAGTGCGGTAGGGGCGTTGCCCCTTCACCCGATCTTGGGGGCGCTGCCCCCAAACCCCCGTCAAGAAATATGGGGGGAAATTGCACGGATAGAAGTAGGGAAAATTTAACCTCCGAGACTGATTAGGCTCCATATAACAACAAATATTTATTTAAAAATTCGTTAAGTTAATTAATTATGCTATAGTCTTCCATTAATTAATTTTTTGACAATCATCAATCATTTAATTAATTAAATCCACCTCCTTCTATTAAATAAATCAAATGTATAATTTGACTATTTAATTCATTTTGTTCTTTCCTCCTAATTTTTTCATAAAATTAATTAATTGTATTTCCCCCAAATGTCTCCTAAATCTATCCCTTATTTAACCCTTCCTCTAAACCTAACTGTTATGCCTTGCATATCTATTTCCCCATTAGTCTCCTTGCATCAAAATTTGGGTCCCCTGTTTTTCTCATCTTTGCTTTTTTCTTTGTTCTTTTAGTTTTTGACCTCGAAACTCTAGAGTCTCGAGGTCCCTTTGTTCTTTTAGTTTTTGACCTCAGAACTCCGGAGTCCCGAGGTCCCTTTTTTCTTTTTGGTCTCTGACCTCGGAACTCTAAAGTCCCGAAGCCTTGAGGTCCCTTTTCTTTTGTTTTCTTGTCTTTTGCCTCAGAACTTCGGACTCCGGAGTCCCAAGGTTTTGTGTCTCTTACCTCGAAACCCCAGACTCCCAGAGTCCCGAGGTGGAGCCATTTTTCTTTGCTTGCTTCGGAACCCCGGACCCCCAGAGTTCCGGGGTAGGGTGTTTTCTTTCTTTTGTCAAGCTCGGAACCTCAGGACCCCGGAGTCCCGAGGTCTTGTTTAAAGAATTCATACGGATATGTTTAGGAGGGGGTATCAATAGGAATGATGAACTTTCAAAGTTCATTTGTGCATTCAGAGCTCCTTCTCCTTTGCTTCCAAGCCGTGAAACTCCAGACTTCCGAGCTTTCTTTGGCGTTCTGGGCATTTTGATTCACCAGGTTGGTGATTTTTCTTGCCCCCTTTTGTTGTTTGGTAGATTAGATTTTCCTTCCTTGCCGAGTGTTTGTTTCTTTGCTTTCTTTTCAATTTTTTTCATCCCTTCTGTTTGCCTGTGTGTCCTAGTTTATGCACCCCAGACCCCTGGAGTTTTGGGCAGTTGGTTTTCCTCGAGCCCGGAACCCCGGACCCCCGGAGTTCTGAGATTTATCAACTGTGCTTTTAAACAACCCTGGATCCTCAGAGTTCTAGATTATTCCTTTAGCGAACGACTTTCTATCAGTCATCATCGAACCCCAGAGTCGCAGAATCAAGTGTTATATCCCAAGCCCGGAATCCCGGAACCCCGAAGTTTCGGACTACCTCATCCATACATACCCAACCCAGAACCCCGGATTCACAGACTGCCTTATGCATATCTAACCCAAAACCCCGGAGTTATGGACCATATGTACCTATCCCGAGACCCCGAAGTCCCGAAGCAAATGAACTTTTATGATTATAATCAAGGACTGAAAATTTGTTCTCTTTTGGCAGATTCGAGTGGTTAGATGGACTCATCCTCCAGCAAAAGAGGCAAAGAAATTGATAGACTCCCAGCCACCATCAAGTATCATTATCAGGGATAGGTCTACGCTTCGAAGCTGGAAGATCAAATCAGATGGGTTATAGATACAAAAATTGGCTAATAGAACTTAAGGATATCAGGACTCAATTAGACAAACCTAGTTTGGAGGCCCTCCACCGGAAAATCAAAAGATCAGGCCTTGTGGAAGCCACTACCTTTCCACAATTAATACAAGCACCTGAGTTCATAATGACTATTGCCCCATTTTACAACCCAGATACTAGAAAGTGCATAGATGCACAAGGGAAAATGGTTATAGACTTGTCTCCTGATATGCTGGGGTTTGTCTTCAGCATCCCAACTAGAGAAGAGATTTTCCTTTTAACCGAAGAAGAGTCCGTAAAGGCATGGAATGACAAAGTGGCATCAAGTAAAAGGCACATGAATAAGAACTGGTTGGAAGAAGAAAGAAAAACAGGTCTCAAGGCAATAAAGATCTTGAGGGCAAATTTCAAAGAGCCCCAGAGAGACTTAATCATTATGCTCAGCAATGCCTTTGGCAAGCCGGATTGTAAAAATTTTCATCCACAGATGTTCCAATTTATGACCATTATCTTAAAAGGGAAATAGTATTCTGATTGGCCGTAGATCTTCTCCGACAATATCTTCAAAAAAATGAAAGAGATTCACTAGACCCAAAAGTTAATTTTCATATCTTATGTCATCTGGGTAGCTGCTAGAGCTGGAAAGTTTCCAGGGCTACAGGTATAAGGTCAATTGGGAGAGGAGGAAGGACAAAAGAAGGTATGGGAGTATTATTCCCAAATCACTCTAGCCAATGCAAAGGCTCACTTCAAGAGAATTAACGATGCCTTCATTTTTCTAGTAATAATCAAATTAACAGGGGACACAAGATATCGGATTAGCCCGGAGGCCATGGCTATTATCCGAGAGTGGGCATGTTGGTTCATCCAAAACCCACGCTCAACCTACATAAGGGTTAGCAGATTCATAGGAAACCCAATGTTGCTACCCCGATACTGCAATGATAGAGTAATTTTGCTAGAGTATGCAAGGCAACTTTTTGGCCTCCAGTGTCTTTTGTCTTCAAAACATAAAACAGGTATTGATTTCATAGTATCAATTGGATATTTTGCATGCTCAAAAATACAGGTTGCAAAATTAGCAAAGCTAGAGCTTCAGGATTTGAACCTGAAGGAATATGATTATGCTAGGGAGTTCTATGACCCCTACAGGAACGCCAAACAAGATATGCCTAAGGCATACAAGGGACACAAGCCGAGACTGGAGGATTTTTGGGCTAACCTTCAAGATAGTTTTGAAGTCAGAGAAAAGAATTATAGTCAGTTGTCTGTGCCAAAGATTAGAGATTTTGAAATTGAAACCAATCTCCCCAAAGACCTCAAAGATGATGGAGACTTGCTCGATGCAGCATACAAAGGACTAGAGATTGATAAGAAACCTCTCTCTCCAATGAAGTGGTCGGTGAATGAAGACCTAAATGTTGAAAAATTTTCTCAAGTGGTCATCAATAGGACCAAGCAATGGTTAAGCTGGAGGGTAAGGCCTAGTGCCTCAAAGGCAAAACAAAAGGAGTCCACTTCAAGGGTACCTCAATCAAGGGGCCATAAGTAGTATGCTCGGAAGACAAGGTCAGCCTTGAGGCAAAATACGTCCACCGATCCAGATGAGGGGGACAAACCTCAAGAAAGTATTGAGGACTTAATGAAGAAACTCCAAGAAAAGATGAGGGAGTCTGAATTGTTAAAGAAAGCAGTGGACCTAGGAGTGACTGATGGATTGGGAGCGGTACCACTTGCCAAAGATCTCCCACCAAGGATGGTTATAGGGCAGACTGTAGGAGAGGGTACCCAAGAGAAGGAAGAAGAAATAGAGATTACATAAGATATACCCACCTCAGCAACTGACACACAAGACACATGTACCAACACCCTTGTACCACCACCAGTCAATATACCCACAGGGCAGCCTGGAGTGCAAGGATTCAGGTCTACCATTGAAGAAGTAAAAGTTAATAACATCAAGTCTGATTTAGATGAGGAGGAAGAGGATCTTGAGAAATGACGGCCACTAGAAGGCGAGCAAGAAGGGGATGAGGTTGAATACCTATTGAATGAAAGACTAGTTCTAACCCCTCAAGATCAAGAGGACCTCCTCAAGGATATAGGAGCCGAGAAAGGTGAAACATAGATGAGCAAGAAAGAGATGATATTTAATGAAGAGGTCAGTGGCAAACTAGGAGAGTTACATAAGCAACAAGCTCTCCAAATCAATCTAGCTCGCCAAGTTACCTCACCTCAAGATCCTGAGCAAACAGAGGCAGAGGAAAGAGATGAAGGAGAGGAGCAGGTGGACATCCATGTTGTAACTGCAAATATAGTGTCACATCAAGGTGACAAGGATGAAGATATACCACAATGGCTTGAGTTTTCCTTTGAGAAGAAAAAGAGAAAAGCAGAGCTTCCCAAGGTCACTCTACAACAAGTAATCACCGAGGAGCCACCAAAGTATAAGAAGATAAAAATCGTTGGATCATTTATCAAAAACTAGTTTTGGTGAAGTGCTTGTAGATATGGGAGTTCCACCCCAAGCCGAGGGACAAGCTTCTCTGAAGTATCAAATATCCCAGATAAATTTGGGTAAAAAAACCAAGTGGGAAGAGCTAGATACTTTGGAGCTAGCCATGAGTGTCATCAGAGGGCGTGTAGAGAAGGAGCATACTTTGAATCTAGAGCTCAAAGCACAAGTGGAACAATACAAGCAACTGTTAGTTGAAATGATCAAACCTCTGGATTCCTGTAGAGATGATGACCTATCTTCAACCTCATTGCTGCCAGAAGGAGAAGTGAAGGAACTAGTGGAGGTGAGATGAGTGGTCGCGGTAGCCAAGTCATGGACCCAAATAAATGCGGCTAAGATTAGACTATTTCTACTAGATACAATGAAGATATACTAGAAGGCAGTATAGGCAGGTGGAGCTTTAGCTTCTTGTGGTACGCAATGGGAACAAAATCTAAGTATTTTCAATAAGCAATTCCGAGTTTTGAATAAAGTATTATGGCTAGGGGAAGAGACGGTAATGGAGGAAGACCTCTTAGAAGATGACAATTATGAAAACTTATAGTCCTATGTATACATTTTGGAGCTAAAGATTGAAATGCTTCAGTAGTGTATGAAGGATATGGAAAAGATTTAAGTCCCCCTTCTCAAGGAAATTTTGTTATATGATAATTTTGTAAAGCATATGCTTGGAGCCTTCAGATTAGGACTGACTAATATGAGGATAATGGAACAACAAAAAGTTTTGAATCGGTGGGATGCATACAAAGCTCAACACTTAGGACCATCGGCCCAGTTTGATGTCGCCCTCATGGACAAGTACACATGCTTGATCACTCAGTGTTAGAGGTGGCAGAGACAATAGGCAAACTAGAGAAAGGAAAGAATCATGTAGATGAGGTGTTGAAGAAATATAAATATAGAGTTAAGCATGTAGCTGATCCTCCTGTTCAAGCAGTTGCATGTATAATTGATAATTTTAGAGATTTCGCCAAGAAATATGGAATAAACGCATAATTGCTTAAAGATGGAAAAGCTTTTTCATAAATCCTTAATCTTGCATTTTCAGCTGTAGCTCCTACTGAAGTTCCAATTTTGAGAGAAATTTTGCATGAGTACGAAAACGTGGCTCACCTAGCATGGCCTTCGTAGTGCTCATGCAGTCCCTATTTTGTAGTGGTTAAGTGGAGTATCAAGGTAGAAACTTGCAAGTTAACCATGACTCCTAGTTTTAGTTCTTAATTTAGGGTAGGTTTATTTCCTAGATAATTGGGCAGAGAACTTCTATAAATTGAGAAGTTGGATTCATTTGTAAGGGTCCCCAAATTGATGATTTATGGCCCACTTAGAGATTTTAGAATATTTTTGCAGATTGTTAAGAAGTTTGAGTTATTTTTGTTATACATTCATTGAGATTAATACAAGAAGCAGCTTGTAGATTGCCTGATCTATGTCTATGTTGTACCAAAAATTATTCTGTGTAATCTAGTAATGTCTATTATTTGTAGCTAGCAACGTGGTTTGATCTTTTTGTCTATTACTTTATGAATCATATCGCGCACGTCAGTGGTGTATGAGAATTAATGTGATAGACCAAATTGTTGATGATTTTATTTCCATAGGTCTGTGAAATTGATGATTTTGCAGGTTTGCTGGAGGTCCGTTGTTGAATGCTAACTTGGATAAAATTTGATAATTTCTTGGATTGCAGGGAACTAATTAAGTATTTCATTGAGTTATTATTGTATTGGATTTATTGTTATTTTCTTGTTCCCTTTTACTCTTCGCAATTTATTTTCCAGAGAATCCTAAATCATAAAATACAAAAAAGGGAGTTCAACCATTCACAACCAGGGAGATTTAGTTTCAACCAATAGGCCCCTTAACAGGTACAACCACATCAACCATTGGGCTACCCATCAGCGTGGTGACCCGACTATAGAGACCTTGGGGTAGTGAGCTTTCCCAAATTCATTACTTTTCAGGAGAGGTGGCGAGTGTTCACATATGGTACTTCTAGGAGACGGATTGATGCCCTTTACCCAACCTAACCTCAACAACGAGCAAGACGACATTCTTACCCACTATACGACTTTGCTTGGGACAGTACAAGAGATTATAACAATTGGTTACGAGCACGACAAGTCTTGGAGAACGAGAGTCAAAAGGCTATACATATAGAAGCAGAGGCACAAAGACAACTTAATGCTTAGGTGAACCCAATAGAAAATCCAAAACCGCCTCTTCAACCAGAGAATTGGGGTACTAAGCTGGATCGTATATCATCTTTCTCTCACGAGAGATTCCATCGAGTCCTTAGGAGTGGTTATTCATCATCGGACTTAGTAGAGTTAGGACCTACCACTAGGAGAAAGAGGAACAAAGCTAAGAAACAACCCTCAACAGCCTCACTAGTACAGTCATCCATACTCAACGTAGAAGATCAACTGATTCCTAGTCCTCAGCTTATCATTGCACATTTTGTCACTCAACGTCCACCATAACCACCTTCAATGGCCTACTTTAACCAAGACACCACACCACTAGGAACCATACCAGGGGGTATACATGACCTACCTAGAAACCCGGATAAATTTTGTAGCAAATTTTACTATTTAGGAGGACAAATGACTGATGAACATATTGAAGCATTCAAAGATGCGGTCGTTCGTAATCATATTGAACACCAAGACGTAGTATGTAGACTTTCCCATATTCCCTTGGGGAGAATGAATACAATTGGTACCTAATCTTACCTGCAAACTCTATCATAAGCTGGGACATCTTGGAGAAGGCTTTCATTGATCAATTCCTAGTGTATGTAGACCCCAGAACACTATACCACCAGTTCGCTTCTCTTAAGAAATCGCCAAATGAGCCATTACCAACTTTAAATACTAGCTTTCAAAGGGAATTCAAGAGGCTACAAGCTCCTTACCAGGTAGCGCCTAATGTAGCCATCGAATCATATCTAAGAGCTATTGACCCTTGGACTGCTATGTTTATTAAGAAGAGTGTTCCCCAAGATCAAACGGACACCTTGGCAAAAGTCTTTGCACTAGAAATTAGTATGAACCATGAGTTGAATCAAACCCTAGGAGGGATCGAATATAATCTACCTATAGGGGTGAATCAAGGAAACTACAATCAACTCCTAGGTGTACCCTCACCTCTAGTTGTAGGTGCCCCAATGATGAACCCTGTGCCAATTTATGCACCCCAACCTCAGGCGAATCAACAATTTGCTGCCCAAGCTTTGACTTGGCAAAATAATACCAATACCGCCCCCACTCAAACGCAATATGTTGGTCAAGCACAAGGGGGAAGTCAATAATTTGGTAATACTAACTCAACAAAGCAACCTCCAAGCATGGTGCCTAAGAATCAAGGATCTCATATATCTGCTGAAGTAGAAGCCTTAAAGAAAATGATCTCACAAGTTACTTCAGAGTTCAGCCAACTAAAAATGAATCCTCCAGGAGGGTATAATCAATCCCAACCATATAATAATCAGCGGAACTACAATAACCATAACCAAAATCAAAGGTATGACAACAAACCTTATAATAGCTAGTGGAATATGGGTCCGAATAATGGTGGGGTGAACCATGATTACCCCGACGCACGAGATAACCCAAACCACACACAAAGTGTTGACCTTGCGGACATGAATTTGCTAACAAATTGGTGCAGGTTGCATGACAGAGCTGCACATTCTGAGGTTAATTGTTCTTAGTTTGAGAAGATCATAAGAATTGCTCAAGCTGACTCTCAACCAAAAGATTGTTCTAATGATGAACCCAATAAGGTTAATACTGCCATGCTAGTCGATACCTTCTTGTGTAAAGAATTTCAGGTTGAGGCTGAAGGTGAACCATGTGTATACGATGCTCAGTCCTTTCAGACTAGAAACAAATACAATCTTAGGAGTCAAGGCAAAGCTCCATTAAAAGAGCCACCTCCCTTGATGGGTGGGTTGGTACCTCCTGATGCGAATGCAAACAACAATCCTCACCCTCCTTAGGATTTTCAAGGAGCACGCCCTAGAAAAGATCAAGGGAAAGATTATGTTCTGAAAGGATCATTTGACATTACTAAGGAGATGGAGAGGACTACCACCACTATGTCCCTCATGGAAGTATTGAGATATTGCCCTAAACAGAATAGGGCTCTCCTTAGAAAGTTAGAATTCTTAGAGTCAAAGAGCAATGAGGTTAAGATGGTAGACCCTAATGAAGTCAATGCTAATGTCAGCAATGAGGCAATAGAAAAGCCACCATTTTTACTGAGTTTTAGGATATGCGGAAAGAATTTACACAACTGTTTGGTAGATTTAGGGGCTTCAAAAAACATAATGCCCTACTCTATATGTCAGAAGCTCGGACTTCAACCAGTGCATGCAAATAGTAAGGTGGTACAAATAGACAAAACAGAGGTTAATGAACTTGGAGAAAAGAAAGCTATATACATCCAATTAGATGTTGATCATCGAATATCTTGTTATATTGACATTCAAGTAGTGGATATTTCAGAAGTATATGGGATGCTCCTTAGTAGGAATTGGTCAAAAACTTTGGGAGGATATTTCTTGACTTGTTTTACATACATGTGGCTTCGATGGAAGGGGGTAAGAAACCAGATCCGAATCGATAGTGAACCTAAGTTGAAGAAGTTGGTAACGGATTATGGTGCTCCCAATGAGGTGGAGTTTGTTGAAGTGAGTCCAAGAGTTTACAGGGTCAATGATATTCTCACTTTCTCTACACCGACTCCTCTCCAATTATTACAAGAAGATATGACCTCATATAAAAGGTGAGTCAAAGGTTTCGCTACAATAGTACAACAAGGAATGTGTTTTTGGGGGGACACTACGAAGATACAAGATTTTTTGTTTCCAAAATGGTGTCAAATACATCATGAGGAGCACTTAGAGATTTCATGTATCCCATGTCAGAATGAGATTACAAAATTGATGAGTCTAGTTCCATACAAAGAAGATGATCATACCATCAATATGGAAGAAGTTCAAAGTCTATGTTGTAAAGGATTAGAGCCCCAAATAATAAATTCTATAAGTAAGACTACCCAACCTAAAGAATACAACCAGGAGATTCTTGCAGTTGAGATTGTCAAAAATGAGAAGGAAGATATTCCTCTTGAGCAAGAGAATGATGAAACACAATCTCAACTTCAACCTCAATCAGAACAGATTGTTCTTAACACTACTGAAGCGTTCATGCAACCAGAAATTGAACAATCTCAATTAGCACAAGACCTCGAGTCAGAGAAGCAACAATCATCTCCGGAAGCTAATCTGATTATTGACCCTATGGTGAAAAATGTAAAGAGACCAAGAGATGAAACATGGTTTCTAAAGTTTGATGGGTCAAGATCTAAGCAAGGCAGTGGAGCAAGTGTAGAGTTAACGAACCAAAAAGGGAAAACCCTTTTACCTTCTTACTGACTCTAATTCCCTTGTACTAATAATGTGACGGAGTATGAGGCCTTAGTTAGAGGATTACTTTTTGCTCATAAGAAGGGGGCAAAGTGTTTGAAGGTGCAAGGAGATTCTAAGCTAGTGGTTAAACAAGTGCGAAGCCAATATGTGTGCCACGATAAAAGGTTAGCAGCGTATAGGAATAGAGTGTGGGATTTGATTGAGGATTTTGATGCTTTCGACATTCAGTTGGTACTTAGGAAAGTAAACGAAATACCTGATGCATTGGCCGTAGCTGCAAGTACATTAGAGCCAATAAGCCAATCCCCTTTGAGGAAGTTTTCCATAGAATTAATCTCCATACCTGTTGTACCTGATAATATCAAACACTTTCAAGTTTTCTGGGATGATGCCCACATTCTAGCCTTTCTTGCCAATTCAGGGGCTTTTGAAGAGAAAATTATTGATGAAGATAAATAGGATGATCTTAATGTCGAAAGGAATGCTAATATTTTGGATTTACCAACTAACGTTATTCCTAAAGGGATGGTCACCTTAGAGAGACTTTTTGATTCTAACCCTAGAGTAAAGGAGAGATTAACAATGGATTCAGATGCCATAAAGTATGAGCCCCATAATATTGGTCCAGAAGGACAAGAGAGGATTGTCTATATTGAGAAGATTTGCACTCAAAATGAAAGAGAAAAACTTATACAAATCTTGAAAGAGTTCATTGATGTAATAGCATGGGGGTATGAAAATTTTAAAGACATTCGATACAATGATTATCACCCATGTGATCCCCCTAAAACCTAACATAAAGTTGTTCTGGCAAAAGCAACGGTTGGTCATTTCACTAATAGAACCCTTGATTTTCAAGGAAGTACAAAAGTTACTCTCTGCCAAGATTATTTTTCCGGTACAACATTCTACTTGGGTTGCTAATTTGGTAATAGTATGAAAAAAGAATGGAGAAATATGGCTTTGTGTGGACCTTCACAATCTCAACAAAGCCTTCGAGAAAGTTAATTACTCGCTTCCTTCTTTGGATGAAGTACTACAAATAGTAAATGGTTCACAAATGATGTCGTTCTTAGATGGTTATTCAGGATATAACCAAGTATTGGTGAGCTATGAGGATCGTATGAAGACAAAGTTTATGATGAAGCGGGGAATGTATGTGTACAAAAGAATGTCATTCGGGTTGATTAATGTTGGGGCAACCTTCCAATGAGCGATGGATATGAATTTTAAGGAACTGATTGGAAAATGCATTATTATCTATATAGATGACTTGACCATATTTTCCAAGGTCAGAGAAGACCACCCAAACCACCTCCAAAAGGTATTGGAAAGATGTCGGAGATATGGGATTTCCCTTAACCCCAAGAAATGTGTATTTGGAGTGGCTGAAGGAAAGCTACTTAACCACGTAATCTCTGAGAGGGGGATATCTATAGACCTAGATCAGGTAGAAGTGTTATCAAATTTACAAATGCGTGACAGTAAAAAGGAGATGAGATCTTTCTTTGGGAAGATCAATTTTGTTAGAAAGTTTATTACTGGGTTTGCAGAGATAGTCAAGCCATTAAATGAAATGATGAAGAAGGATGCTAAGGTCGAATGGACAACTAAAGAAAAAGAGGCTTTTGCCTAGATTTTAGAAATCCATCACCAAAGCTCCCCTGATAACTAGCCCCGATTACACTATGTTGTTTTACATATATTCTTTTGCTTTGCTACACTCGGGAGCGACTGTTTTAACGCAGAGGCAAGCGGGAGATGAGAAACCCATTGCATTCATGAGCTCTCCTTTCAAAAGTGTTGAGGTTAGATATTCTACCCTTGAAAAATAGGCTTTTGTGTTGGTGAGAGCAATCAAGAAATTCAGGCATTATATCCTAAGGAGTAAAATTTATGCGATTGTCCCCGATCAAGCAGTGAAGTCACTACTCATGCAATCTGAGCTAGGAGAACGTCGAGGGAAACAGATGGCAATATTGCAAGAATTTGATTTAGAGATGCATCCAATGAAGTTGGTCTGAGGCCAAGGATTGTCTTAAGCCATGGTGACTGACATCCCTCAAATCCAGTGCCAACAGTATACATTGGAGTCATTCACTCAGGACCCCTGGTACATGGATTTGGTATTTATATTGTTGAATAATAGGCATCCTGAGGGGTTAACAACCACACAAAGATGAGCATTAAGAATCAAAAGTACCAACTATATGATCAAGGATTTGACACTTTATAGAAAGAATTATGAAGGTATTTACCTTCGGTGTCTTGATCATCAAGAAGCCCGTAATATGATTGGGGAATTTCATGGGATATATGATACAAGTCATGGGTCGGTGGATGCCACTACACATCAAATCTTGAAGGTTGCATATTATTAGCCTAGCATATTTAAGAATACTCATGAGCATGTTTGTCACTATCATACGTGCCAAACTGCAGCCTCCAGAGAAAGAAATCTCACCATGCCTCTCCAACCAGTGTTCGAGGTAAGACCTTTCGCTCAATGGGCACTGGATTTTGTAGGTGTTATTAATCCTAATTCATCCATAGGACATAAGTTTATTCTTACTACGACAAATTATTGCACCTAGTGGACAAAAGACATTGCATGCCAGAATGCTATTGCTGAGGTAGTCTTGAAATTTATTGAAGAGCACATCGTCACCATGTTTGGTATGTCATTCGCTCTAGTATGTGACAATGGCCCTACTTTTACTTCTGCACAGTTGATGCAATGGTCATACGAATATAAAGTGATATTAAAAATTTCATCCAACTACTACCCACAAGGTAATGGAGTAGTTGAATCTATGAACAAGAACATCCTATATATCATTAAGAAGCTACTTGAGAAAAACCCCAAGGATTGGAATAATCAATTGAGATATGCCTTATGGGCTGATCGAACTAGAGTAAAAGCCTCCTTGGGAACTTCTCCATATTACGTTGTCTACAGCCAAACCCTTGTCTTCTCAATGAACTTGCAAATACCGGTCCTCCAATTAATGAAAGAACTTGACATTGAGGATTAGGTAGAGGCTCGCCTCTTAAATTTATTAAGACTTGATGAAAAAAGGATTAATAGTCTACAACACTTTGCCAAGCACCAAGCCGTTGTTAAGCGTTGGTTTGATAGAAGGGCCAAGGTGAAAGCTTTTCGGATCTCTGACCTAGTCCTGTTATGTGACAAAGCCAAGGAGAAGAAAGGTGATCACCACAAGTTTGAAATATTGTGGTTAGGTCCTTACCAAATAGCTGAAATTTTAGGCGAAAACACTTTTAGGTTAAGCTCTTTGACTGGAGAACTTGTACCATTGCCCGTCAATGGTCAATTCCTCGAGCATTACTTCGATTAATCCTCAGTGAAGCTTGACTTGTTGTATATAGTAGATTAGTTATTTCTTTTGTTTTGCTTTGCTGTTTCTTTGGGTTTTTATTTTTTTTGCTGTGTTTTTCTTTTGTTGTGTGCTTGTTTCCATTTTGTTTTATTTGATTGTTTGTTCATTTTGTTTGTTTGTTGGGTCGGGATATACATATTTTGCTCTCAAAGATTCTAAAAGGAAGGTATCCTTTGCATAAACATCTTGCCAAATTCTGAGAGACTTCGACTCTCTGCTATTTACGACTTCGTTGTCATTTGGTTAATTCTGAAACTTTTGTCTATACTCGTTCAAAGTGGTATATAATCATTTAAATATGATTTGAGTTTTTGACTTTCATTTGGAAAAGGCTAGCTTGATAAACTTGACACTAACGTCATATTAAGATACATCAGAAATTTTTGTAAGATATCAAATAAACTGGTTTTCAAGTGAAAAATATGAAGTCAGGGCATTTCACGTTATCCATCGTGGATCCTAACCCAGTTATTGAACTTCAATGTTTGAAAGTTGCTTAAAAGGTTATTGAAGAAATAAGTCATTCTATATTCTATAATGTTTTCAAAAGAGAGAGAGAGAGAGAGAGAGAGAGAGAGAGAGAGAGAGAGAGAGAGAGAGAGAGAGAAGAAATGATCCTCTTAAGCAACTAAAATGGGTGTTTCAAGTAACCTGCACCGGGGCTATGGACACCTAGCTAGAAGTGGAGCACTATTTGACGGGAACCAGAGGTATCTCTGTCGGGGCTATAGACGCCTGATTGGCAGCAGAGCTATGCCCAGGAAGACCTTGCACGAAACATGATTGATGACTTCATCTACGTAGCTTGCACCCAGTTTCCTCTGATTATCTGCATTATTGAAATGGAGTAATAAATCATGTGCACACACTTAAGAGTTAATCATGTCCAGTTCTCAACTTGGTTGTTTGTTCATTGGTTCACTCATATTTTTCTCTTATACATCCTTGTGAATGATAATAGGCTTAGGCATCGGGTTAACCAAAGATTCTGAAGTTCTAAATTGCCTATAGTCATTTTTCCCAGATAGTTGCCATTTGTTATGCCTTGCATATCCATTTCCCCATTAGTGTCCTTGCGTAGAAATTTGGGTCCCTTGTTTTTGTCTTGTCTTTTCTTTTTGCTTTGTTCTTTTGGTTTTTGACCTCAGAACTCCAGAGTCCCGCGGTTCCTTTATTCTTTTGGTTTTTGACGTCAGAACTCCGGAGTCCCAAAGTCCCGAGGTCCCTTTGTTCTTTTGGTTTTTGACCTTGGAACTCCAGAGTCCCGAGGTCCCTTTGTTCTTTTTGGTCTCTGACCTCGGAAATCCGGAGTCCAGGAGCCTCAAGGTCGTTTTTCTTTTGTTTTCTTGTCTTTTGGCTCAGAACTCCAGACTCTGGAGTCACGAGGTTTTGTGTCTCTTACCTCGGAACCTCGGACTCCCTGAGTCTCGAGGTGGAGCCTTTTTTCTTTGCTTGCTTCAGAACCCCGGACCCCCAGAGTTCCGAGGTAGGGTGTTTTCTTTCTTTTGTCAAGCTCGAAACCTCAAAACCTCGTAATCCCGAGGCCTTATTTAAACCCTTGATACAGACAGGTTTAGGAGGGGGTATAAATAGGAATGATGGACTTTCAAAGTTTATTTGTGCATTCAGAGCTACTTCTCCTTTACTTCCAAGCCACAAACCTCCAGACTTCCGAGTTTTCTTTGGCGTTCTGGGCATTTTGATTCACCAGGCTGGTGATTTTTCTTGCCCCCTTTTGTTGTTTGGTAGATTAGATTTTCCTTCCTTGTCGAGTGTTTGTTTGTTTGCTTTCTTTTCATTTTTTGTCGTCCCTTTTGTTTGCCCGCGTGCCCTAGTTTATGGACCTTGGACCCTCAGAGTTTCGGGCAGTCGGCTTTCCTCGAGCCCGGAACCCTAGACCCTCAGAGTTTTGGGATTTTTTAATTGTGCTTTTAAACGACCCCGGATCCCCGGAGTTCTAGATTATTCCTTTTGTGAATGACTTCCTATCAGTCATCCCGGAACCTCGGAGTCCTGGAATCAAGTGTTATATCCCAAGCCCAGAATCCTGGAACCCCGGAGTTCCGGACTACCTCTTCCATACATACCCAACCTGAAACCCCAGAGTTCTGGACTGCCTTATCTTTATCTAACCTGAAACCCCAGAACACCAGAGTTACGAACCATATGTACCTATCCCGAGCCCCCAGGACCCTAAAGTCCCAAAGCAAATGAACTTTTACGATTATAATCAAGGACTGAAAATTTGTTCTATTTTGGCAGATTCGAGTGGTTAAATGGACTCATCCTCCAACAAAAGAGGCAAAGAAATTGACAGACTCCTAGCCACCATGAAGTATCATTATCAGGGACAGGTCTACGCTTCGAAGCTAGATGATCAAATCAGATGGGTTACAGATACAAAAATTGGCCATATAGAACTTGAGGATATCAAGACATAGTTAGACAAATCTAGTTTGGAGGCCCTCCACCGGAGAATCAAAAGATCAGTCCTGGTGGAAGCCACTACCTTTCCGCAATCTGTACAAGCACCTGAGTTCATAATGACAATTGCCCCATTTTACAACCCAGATACTAGAAAGTGCATAGATGCACAAGGGAAAATGGTTATAGACTTGTCTCCTCATATGCCGGGGTTTGTCTTTGGCATCCCAACCAGAGAAGAGATTTTCCTTTTAACCAAAGAAGAGGCCTTAAAGGCATGGAATGACAAAGTGGCATGAAGTAAAAGGCACATGAATAAGAACTGGTTGGAAGAAGAAAGAAAAATAGGTCTCAAGGCAACAAAGATCTTGAGGGAAGATTTCAAAGAGCCCAAGAGAGACTTAATCATTATGCTCAGCAAGGTCTTCGGCAAGCTGGATTGTAAACATTTCCATCCATGGATGCTCCAGTTTTTTACCACTATCTTAACAGGGAAACAATATTTTGATTGGCCGCAAATCCTCTCCGACAATATCTACAAACGAATGAAAGAGGTTCACCAAACCCAAAAGTTTTTTTTCGCATCTTATGTCATTTGGGTAGCTACTAGAGCTGGAAAGTTTCCAGGGCTACAGGTAGAAGGTCAATTGGGAGAGGAGGAAGGATAAAAGAAGGTATGGGATTATTATTCCCAACTCACTGTAGCCAATGCAAAGGCTCACTTCAGGAGAATTATTGATGCCTTCATTTTTCAAGTAATAATCAAATTTACAGGGGATGAAGGATACCGGATTAGCCCAGATGCCATGGCTATTATCTGAGAGTGGGAATGTTGGTTCATCCAAAACCCATGCTCAACCTACATCAGGCTTAGTGGATTCATAGGGAACCCAATGTTTCTACCCCGATAATGCAATGATAGAGTAATTTTGCTGGAGTATGTAAGGTAACTTTTGGGCCTCCAGTCTCTTTTTTCTTCAAAACATAAAACATGTATTGATTTCTTAGTATCAATTGGATATTTCAAATGCTAAAAAATATAGGTTGCAAAATTAGCAGAGCTAGAGCTTGAGGATTTGAACCTGAAGGAATATGATTATGCTAGGGGGTTCTATGACCCCTACAGGAAACTCAAACAAGCTAAACCTAAGGCATATGTGGGACACAAGCTGAGACTGGAGAGTTTTTGGGCTAACCTTCAGGATAAATTTGAAGTCAAAGAAAAGAGTTATAGTCAGTTGTCCATGCCATAGATAAGAGATTTTGAAATTGAAACCAATCTCCCCAAAGACCTTAGAGACGATGGAGACTTGCTCGATGCGGCATACAAAGGACTAGAGATTGATAAGAAACCTCTCTCTCTCCAATGAAGTGGTCGGTGATTGAAGACCTAAATATTGAAAAAGTTTCTCAAGTGGTCATAAATAGGACCAAGCAATGGTTAAGCTAGAGGGTAAGGTCCAGTGCCTCAAAGGCGAAATAGAAGGAGTCCACTTCAGGGGTACCTCAAACAAGGGGCCATAAGGAGTATGCTCAAAAGACAAGTTCATCCTTGAGGTAAAATACGTCCACCGATCTAGATGAGGGGGAAAAACCTCAAGAAAGTACTGAGGACTTAAGGAAGAAACTCCAAGAAAAGATGAGGGACTTTGAACTGTTAAAGAAGGCAGCAGACCTGGGAGTGACCGAAGGATTGGGAGCGGTACCACTCGCCAAATTTATCCCACCAAGGATGAATATAGGGTAGAATACAGGAGAGGGTAACCAAGAGAAGGAAGAAGAAATAGAGATTACATAAGATATACCCACATCAGCAGCTGCCACACAAGACCTAGGCACCAACGCCCCTATACCACCAGTCAATATACTCGCAGGACAACCTGGAGTGCAAGGCTTCAGGTATACCACTAAAGAAGTAAAAGTTAGGAACATCGAGTCTGATTCAGATAAGGAGGAAGAGGATCTTGAGCAACAATAGTCTCTAGAAGGCGAGCAAGAAGGGGATGAGGTAGAAGACCTATTGAATAAAAGACTAGTTCTAACCCCTCAAGATCAAGAGGACCTCCTCAAGGATATAGCAATCGGGCAAGGTGAAACAGAGGTGGGCAAGGAAGAGATGACATTTAATGAAGAGGTCAGTGGAAAACTGGGAGAGTTACATAAGCAACAGGAACTCCAAACCAATCTAGCCTGCCAAGTTACCTCACCTCAAGATCCTGGGAAAACAGAGGCAGAGGAAAGAGATGAAGCAGAGGAGCAGGTGGATGTCCATGTTGTAACTGCAGATATAGTGTCACATCAAGGTGACAAGGATGAGGATATACAACAATGGCTTGAGTTTTCCTTTGAGAAGAAAAATAGAAAAGATGAGCTTCCCAAGGTCACTCTACAACAAGTAATCACCGAGGAGCCGCCAAAGGCTAAGAAGCTAAAAACCGTTCATCATTTATCAAAAACTATTTCTGGTGAAGTGATTGTAGATGTGGCAGTTCCATCCCAAGCTAAGGGACAAGCTTCTCTGAAGTATCAAATATCCCAGATAAATTTGGGTAAGCAAACCAAGTGGGGAGAGCTAGATACTTTGGAGCTAGCTACGAGTATCGTCAGAGGGTGTGTAGAGAAGGAGCATACTTTGAATCTAGAGCTCAAAGCACAAGTGGAACAATACAAGCAACTCTTAGTTGAAATGAGAAAACCTCTGGAATCCTATAGAGATGATGACCTACCTTCAACCTCATCACTACCAGAAGGAGAAGTGAAGGCACTAGTGGAGGTGAGACGAGTGGCCGCTGCAGCCAAGTCATGGACCCAATTAAATGTGGCTAAGATTAGACTATTTCTACAAATACAATGAAGATATACCGGAAGGCCGTACAGGTAGGTAGAGCCTTAGCTTCTTGTGCTATGCAATGGGAATGAAAGCTAAGTATTTTCAATTAGCAATTCTGAGTTTTGAATAAAGTATTATGGCTAGAGGAATAGATGATAATGGAGGAAGACCTCTTAGGAGGTGACAATTATGAAAACTTATAGTCTTGTGTATACATTTTAGAGCTGAAGATTGAAATGCTTCTGCAGTATATGAAGGGTATGGCAAAGATTCGAGTCCCCCTTCGCAAGGAAATTTTGTTATATGAGAATTTTGTAAAGAGTATGCTTGGAGCCTTTGGATTAGGACTGACTAGTACGTGGATAATGGAACACTAGCAAGTTTTGAATTGGTGCGATGTATACGAGGTTCAACACTTAGGACCTTCGACCCAGTTTGATGTCGCCCTCATGGATAGGTACACGTGCTTGATCACTTAGTGTTAAGAGGTGGCAGAGACAACAGGCAAACTAAAGAAAGGAAAGAATCATGCAGTTGAAGTGTTGAAGAAATGTAAATTTTAGAGCTTTTGCCAAGAAATAAGGAATAAATGCATAATTGCTAAAGATGGGAAAGATTTTTCATAAATCCTTAATCTTGTATTTTCAGCTGCAACTCCTACTCAATTTCCAATTTTGAGAGAAATTTTGCATGACTACGAAAACGTGGCTCACCCAGCATGGTCTTCATAGTGCTCATGCAGTCCCCATTTCGTAGTTGTTAAGTAGAGTATCAAGGCAGAAACTTGCAAGTTAACTACGACTCCTAGTTTTAGTTCTTAATTTAGGGTAGGTTTATTTCCTAGATAATAGGGCAAAGAACTTCTATAAATTGAGAAGTTGGATTCATTTGTAAGTGTCCCCAAATTGATGATTTGTGGACCACTTAGAGATTTTAGAATATTTTGCAGATTGTTAAGAAGTTCAAGTTATTTTTGTTATACATTCATTGAGATTAAAAAAAGAAGCAGCTTGTCGATTGCCTGATCTACATCTATTTTATACCAAAAATTGTTCTGTGTAATCTGGTAACGTCTATTATTTGTAGCTAGCAACGTGGTTTGATCTTTTTGTCTATTACTTTATGAATCACATCGTGCACATTAGTGGTGTATGAGAATTAATGTGATAGGCCATATTGTTACTACTTATCAACTTGTCATTAGTTTTTATATCCAAAGTCATACTATATACTCTAGTCGGTTAAAACTACCGAATCATGCAGTCGGTATACACAGAGAAGTCGGTATGCACAGTCTAATCGGTTATAGAAGAAAGTAGTCACAGAGCCCAGTATGCACCAAGCTGTCTACTGAGCATCATTTTATGTCTACCGAGCAGCAAAGATAATACACCGAGATGACATACACCGAGTGAAATGTGTTACCAGATTCATTGAACTTGGACACACATATGAAAATGTGTTACAAGATCGAGGCACATCTAACCGTTATCACATTGGAAATTGCACTTAAAGATTGTGTATGATTTTGAGATCATCTAACCAATGAAATATTTTGTATAGTTATTCATTCGAGGAATCATGTTTGAAAGATCGAAGCAATGAATAGGATCACTGACATAAGAGATATATTTATAGAGCATGAATTCAGGGTTAGATATATAGTATATAAGAGAGACAAGGATATACTTGAAGCTTTAGTATCTGATAAGAGTGATGAAATCATAAGGTTGACTAGGATTCAACAAAATATGACAGATCAACTAGGTTATGCACATCATGAAGCAAATCTGAAAGATGATGAAAATCAAGCATTGAAACTTGAAGTATCAAGGTTGACCAATGAACTTGACACAGAGAAGAAATCCAAAGAAACATTGAAGAAGAGCTATGAAGCATTAAAGATGTTGGATGAGCAACTGAATACAAGAAGACCCAACAAAGATGCAGGACTCGGTTACAAAGGAAAAGACTCTACCGAGAAGGGAATCTATACTACCGAGAGAGGAGAATCATCAAAGCAAGTTGGAATCAAGAAGAACATCAAAAGAAAGAAGCTTATTTGCAACTACTGTGGAAATCAAGGTCATACTGCCAACATGTCCCAAATCAGAAAAGGTAAGCAACTGAATGTCACTAAGTCCAATGGTTATTGTTACAATTACAATAAATATGGTCACACATTTGACCAATGTAGGACAAAGTCTGTTAATAATTATCAGAAGGCAAAATTCAAAGGGTTTTGTAGAAACTGCAATAGATATGGACATAGTATCGAGAAGTGTTGGTTTAAGCAAAAGAACTACATATGGTCTGCACATCGAGCAAACACTAGAGGTTACCGAACTTACATAGATCCTTACTGACAATATGCAGCAGTACCATGGGATTACAATACAAGGATATGGTATGAATGTTGTGGAAGATATGGAAATATTAGTGCTAACTGTTTTATAAGGTTTGGAATGAACAATCAAAGATCATGGAGAAATCCCGGTATGGCATGTTTTCATTGTCACAAAGTTGGACACTTAGCTGGAGATTGCAGAGATAAACCTAGAGGAGACACTGAAGAAATAAAAAGCAAATTTTAGATTGTCAAAAGCAAGAAGGTAGATGTACATAGTGTTGAAAATTTTTGTACTAATCTAAAGGAATATGGTGGATTTGGTGGATTCAGATATGTCAAATATGAATCCAGATCTGCTGATGAAAAGAGACAAATAGAAGAAGATGTCATTTGCACACTTCTAAAATTCTGAGTGGTCCCATTAGAAATTGCTAATTCAATTCCTAAAGAATTATATGCACATATTGATAACAGGTGGCAATATGCCCTGGACTCGGAAAAACAGATTAGAGAAAGAAGTCTTGTACATCTCTTTCTTGACATGTCGGTAAATGAGATCAAGGATCATCTGAAAAACTGTCAGACACAATTTAAAGTCAAACAAAAGGCCTTGAAATTGATGAATGGCCTATATATTGAAGTGGAGAAGGAAACAAAAGAGCAATGATAGGAAATCTTTCAGAGAAGGGATGCTGGTGAGCAAGTTGAAGTTGAAATTGTTGATGTCACCGAGCACGATCCTAGTGTCACCGAACATGGTCCCGATGCTACCAAACAAGACCCTGCTGACACTATTCAAATAGATGAAGATGTCATGGATGCAGAGGCACCAGAACAAGAGATGATAGAAGGCAATGCATATGCAAAAATTGTATCTAGTGAATCAACAAGTTCAACCTTATCCCCCAGTCAATCAATCTATCTCAACCGAAGCTCCTCAAGATACAACACAAGGCACCGAAGGTCACAAGTCTATAGTAGGAGAAGATACTACTCTAGAACAACCCTCACAAGCACCTTCGAGCACTGAAAATGTTGCAGCTGAGACACCTAGTACCGAGACACCAAAAGGCACCACAGAGGCTACAGGAACCGACCAAAGTGTTGCCTCTATCGAGCAACCTACCGAGGGTCAACAAGCCTCCCAAGCTATTGTCTTGGTCCAACCGGCCAAAGGTAAAGAGAAGAAGGTGAAAAAGCATAGTTTCAAAGTTGATTTATCTAAACCGATAGTGTTGCCCAATGTGGATATATCAAAATTAAAGGAGCAAGCGCTCATTGATTTCGATGAACTATGAAAAGCAAAGGCCGAACAAGAAAAATAGATGGCCATACAAAAGAAGAATAAAGTACTTCAGAAGGTGAAGACACTGCTATCAGATATGCTACCTACAACTACAGTGTCAATGATGTAGCCATCCACATTCAACTGGATGAACTTCTTAATCAAATAGAAACATCTAGAGTTGATGCATCTGAGTATTTGAGCAAGCTAAAAGATAAGGAGCTCACTGCAAAAATGATAGAAGAGGTACAAAAAGCGCTAGCTATTGGCAAAGTCAAACTTGTCAAATTCATTTCTAAGTTGTCCCCTCAACTCAAGCACATTCTTTATTTATTTTAGAAACTCTGTACATTTTCTATATTCACTAAGGACATTAAGAATAAAACTGATGCAATTGAGAAAGAGATCACCGATCTCTCAAATAAGTTGACCCCAGAGCCCAATTCAGTTCAAAATTTTTATACCAAGCTTCAACAGCTCATGGCTCAACAATTGGAACTAAGAAATGAAGAACACAAGATCGCGATGGATATAATGACACTCCAGACATTATTCCTTCCTCATCTTTCATCCGTCCAAGAATAGATTAACCGAGCCACATGCCTATCTACTACACAAGAGGGAAGCACTTTAGATGGCTTAATCTCATTATTGGCTGATATTCAAGCACAAAATTCTTTAATGGACAGTGTCAAGGATGCACTCTCTATCACACTCACCGAAGCCAAGACAAAGTATAAATCCATTTTTGATCAGTTGCCACCTCCAAATGGTAACTAAATTTTGTTGTTTGTCAAAAAGGGGGAGTGTATAGTATTTCAAAGTATCAAACAACATGAGTATTGTATACAGGGGGAGTATACCAAGTAGAGTATGCAGAGTATCCAAGTGCAGTGAACAAAGCAATGAACATAATCGAGCATTCAAAATCAGAGTTTTCAGAGTTTTGTATAGTATAATGATAAGGGGAGTATATCTGAATATACTATTTCATTGACTAATGTATATACTGGCAGTTTAGTCAAATTTTGTAAAGTTTATAGATTTTTGTGTTATGACTTTGAAAGTAGTTTTGTCAAACATCTCAACTAATGTCAAAAGAGGAGATTGTTATTACTTATCAACTTGTCATTAGTTTTTATATCCAAAGTCATACTATATACTCTAGTCGGTTAACACTACCGAATCATGCAGTCGGTATACACAGAGAAGTCGGTATGCACAGTCTAATCGGTTATAGAAGAAAGTAGTCACAGAGCCCAGTATGCACCGAGCTGTCTACCAAGAATCATTTTATGTCTACCGAGTAACAAAGATAATACACCGAGATGACATACACCGAGTGAAACATGTTACCAGATTCATTGAACTTGGACACACATATGAAAATGTGTTACAAGATCGAGGCACATCTAACCGTTATCACATTGGAAATTGCACTTAAAGATTGTGTATGATTTTGAGATCATCTAACCAATGAAATATTTTGTATAGTTATTCATTCGAGGAATCATGTTTGAAAGATCGAAGCAATGAATAGGATCACTGACATAAGAGATATATTTATAGAGCATGAATTTAGGGTTAGATATATAGTATATAAGAGAGACAAGGATATACACAAGTGTAGAAAGGAACACATGTGCAATGCATAAGAAAAGAACTAAGTGTTATGACTGTTACAGAGACACAGAGGTCACCGAGAAAGTTTTCAGAAAACAGTTAAAGAACAGAGTAAACAGAAGGGTTTACCGAGTTACTATTTAGATTACCAAGGTATGATATAGGCAAGGTAATCTTATTTTGAGCACATAGAATATGCTTCAGCATTACTGATGTAAATTTGCAGATAGTTGTAAAGATTTTATTGAACATTTTGAAGTTGTAAGAGAATCCTTTAACAGGGTAAAAGACTCTAATCAAGTCTATAAATTGTAAAGCCTCTAACCAGGTGCAACATTTAGATTAAGTGTTGTAAATCCTTTAGCAAGGTAGATCTAACAGATCTTGATACTCCTATTAGGGTAAGCTATCAAAAATAGCTAAACATGTAGCTCTAACTGAGCACTCTTTATTATTGCAGTAGTGAAGTTGTGGGTGCCATCCCCACCACAGTTTTTCTCTCTAACCAAGAGTTTCTGTGTAACCAAAATATATGTGTTATGGAGTGAATCATGTATGATTGTTATCTATTTGTTTTAACTTTATTTTATGTTATTGCACTATTTGGTTTATGCATAACAGTAAAGTCATTATTCAAGAAATTTTTTGGAGTACTGATTCACCCCTCCCCTCTCAGTACATTAGCTTTCCATATTGAGCCTAAAACATATCGTTGATGATTTTATTTCCATAGGTCTGTGAAATTAGTGATTTTGCAGGTTTGCTGGAGGTCCGTTTTTGAATGCTAACTTGGATAATATTTGATAATTTCTTGGATTGTAGGGAACTAATTAAGTATTTCATTGAGTTGTTATTGTATTGGATTTATTGTTATTTTCTTGTTCCCTTTTACTCTTCGCAGTTTATTTTCCATAGAATCCTAAATCATAAAATACAATCTCATACAAAAATGATATATTGAATTTTGAATGAATTGAGAATGTAAGGATGATCCCCCTCTTTCTTTGTTTGATTTGTAAAGGAAATTGATTAAATTATGTAGTGTGAAAGTGACAAAGAATCAATTATAACTTGAGATCGAAATATGGGATGAAGTTGTGCACCTAGATCTGGTAGTAAAATGTCGAGACGAAGTCACCATATGAAATGCATGAAAAATTGTCTGGACCATGGCGAGAATGTACATGGTCCTTCGAAAAATCCGTGAAACGAAAAGGGTTTTTCTGCCTATGCAAATGGAGCCTGAATCTGAAAGTATAGCTGCACACCTGCAAATTACATATAGAAAAGAGAGGGAAATGGGTTGGGATTGGGGGTTTGCCTTTAGGTCAAACCCTAGTTTTGGAATTAACAAAGTAATGAAAGAAAGTACTTGCAAGTAAATGTAAAAAAGACTGAATTGTAGATCACCTCAAGGAAGGTTGTAGTAGCAATGTTGATAGAAGCGCTTGTGTGGAATTGTATGTTGAAATCAATCTCCTCTTCAATGGTTGAATCCTTGAATTGAATGCGACACCTAGCCTTGAAGGGATACCTGAGAATGCTCAATGCTGAAATACTTGAATGCTCTTGAATTCTTGATCACTTGTGCATGCTCAATTCTTATCCAACTTCAACTTATCCCCACTCAACTTATCCAACATATACTTATCCAGCTTATAATTATCCAACTTATGCCATTGAGAGGAATAATGCCCCCTTAAATACATGTTTGTTGGATTTGAATTTCATTAAGGGATGACATTGGGAAGGTTTCCCACCCGAGGCACAACCCGCAAGGCATGCTCTAGGAAGGGTCCTGCCCTAAAATAGGGCAGGGATAGGGGAGCCATGCCCCTATCCTAAGAGGACAAGGAAACTACGCCCCTGTCCAAGGGGGGATAGTGGCAACACGCCCTTGTCCTACCCCTTTCTCCAGGGCAGAATGCAGACGGGGTGATGCAGAGGCCAAGGAAGAAGCTGTTTTCATAAGCTGAGCACTCTCCGGTCTTCAATTATGCTAGAGGATTTGAATTTGCATGCACGAGGACCCTAATGCAGTAAAAAATTCTTAGGGTTGCAATTTTATGACACTACATTTAGCCCCCACTTTAACAGAAGTATAAGCATATGCAAATACTATCGGTAAAGTACAAGAAAAAAAGAATGAAATACTTTTACCACGTCAAGGAGGCAAGATGCGCCAAGCCCCCAGTGGACTTAGGATCTTAAAACTTTGATTGACAAAGTAAAAGGGAAGATCGAGAAGGGGAGAGCCATGACTACAAGTAGAAAAGTTCCCTTCACTATGAGTCATGAAAGAAAGGATACAAAGATTAAAAAGCAAAAGAAAGTTTCACTAAGTAATTCTAAGCATCACAAGAAGGAAAATATGATCGGAGTGTATGCCCCCACATTAAA